>NC_143254.1:59233022-59384537 GCF_984573655.1 Nuphar pumila
AATCATGCATATATGTGATCTCAGAGTCTTAAAAAAAATTCATAGTGATTCCGTCATGCAAATAAGTGTTCTAAGGTTGTCTATAAAATTTTGTAGTGCTTCAATCATGCATATATGTCTTGTAAAGATGTCAAAAAATTTCATAGTGATTCAATCATGCAGATATGTGTTCTAAGGCTGTCAAAAAAATTTCCTAGTGATTCAATCACGCAAATATGTGTTCTAAGGTTCTCAACGAAATTTTATAATGATTCAATATTCCATAAATGTATTCTAATATTGTAAAAGAAAAATTATAGTGATTTAGTCTTGCATATATGTGTTCTGAGGTTGTCAACAAAATTTTATAGTGATTCAATCATGCATAAATATGTTTTAGTGATATCAAAAAAAAATTATAGTGATTCAATCATACATATATATGTTCTAAGGCTATCAAAAAAAATTCATAAAGATTCAATCTTGCATATATATGTTGTAAGGCTGTCAAAAAAATTTCATAGTGATTCAATCACGCTGGTATGTGTTCAAGGGTTGTCAAAAAAAAATTATAGTGATTCAATAAAGCTTATATGTGTTTAAAGGCTATCAAAAAAGTTTTATAGTGATTCAATCATGCACATATGTGTTCTAATGCTGTCCAAAAATAATTATATTGATTCAATCATGCATATATGGGTTCAAAGGCTATCAAAATTTTTTTATAGTGATTCAATCATGCATATATGTGTTCTTAGGCTGTCAAAAAAAATCCAGAGTGATTCAATCTTGTAGATATGTGTTGTAAGGCTATCAAAAAATTTTCTTAGTGATTCAATCATGCATATATGTTATCTCAGGCAGTAAAAAAAAATTTATACTCATTCCCTCTTGCATATATGTGTTCTAAGGCTATTAAAAAAAAATTATAGTGATTCAATCATGTATATATGTGTTATATGGTTGTCAAAAAAAAATTATTGTGATTGAATCATGTATATATGTGTTCTAAGGCTGTCAAAAAAATTACATTGTGACCCAATCATCCATATATGTCTTCTAACATTGTAAAAAAAAATTCATAGTGATTCAATCATGCATATATGTGTTCTAAGGCTGTCAAAAAGATTTCATATTGATTCAATCATGCATATATTTGTTGTATGGCTATCAAAAAAATTTTATAGTGATTCAATCATGCATATATGTGTTCTAATGCTGTCAAAAAACTTTATAGTGATTCAATAATGCATATAGGTGTTCTAAGGCTGTAAAAAAAAATTTACAGTTATTCGATCATGCATATATGTTTTCTAAGGTTGTCAAAAAAAATTCATAGTGATTCAATCATGCATAAATATGCTCTAAGGCTGTCAAAAAAAATTGTAGTGATTCTATCATCCATATATTTGTTCTAAGGCTGTTAAAAAAAATTCATAGTGATTCAATCATGCCGATATGTGTTCTAAGGCTGTCAAAAAAAATTCATAGTCATTCAATCATGCATATATGTGTTTTAAGGCTCTCAAAATTTTTTTATAAAAATTCCATCATGCATATATGTGTTCTAAGGCTGTAAAAAAAAATTCATAGTGATTCAATAATGCAGATATATGTTCTGAGGCTGTCAAAAAAATTTCATAGTGATTCAATCATGCATATATGTGTTCTAAGGCTTTCAAAAAAAAAACATAGTGATTCAATCATGCAGATATGTGTTCTAAGGCTGTCAAAAAAAAAATCATTGTGATTCAATCATGCATATATGTGATCTCAGGCTGTCAAAAAAAATTCATAGAATCATCATGCATATATGTGTTCTAGGGCTATGAAAAAAAAATTATAGTGATTCAATCATGCATATATGTGTTCTAACCTTGTCAAGAAAATTTATAGTGATTTAATCATGCATATATGTGTTCTAAGGTTGTAAAAAAAAAATCATAGTGATTCAATCATGCATATATGTGTTCTAAGTCTGTCAAACAAATTTTGTATTGATTCAATCATGTATATATGTATTCTAATTTTGTTAAAAAAAATTTATAGTGATTCAATCATGCATAAATGTGTTCTAGTGATGTCAAAAAAAATTTGTCGTGATTCAATCATACATATATATGTTCTAAGGCTATAAAAAAATTCATAATGATTCAATCTTGCATATATATGTTATAAGGCTGTCAAAAAAATTTCATAGTGATTCAATCATGCTGGTATGTGTTCAAGGGTTGTCAAAAAAAATTTATAGTGTTTCAATCAAGCATATATGTGTTCAAAGGCTATCAAAAAAGTTTTATAGTGATTCAATTATGCATATATGTGTTCTAATGCTGTCCAAAAAAATTTATATTGATTCCATCATGCATATATGTGTTCAAAGGCTCTCAAAATTTTTTTATAGTGATTCAATCAAGCATATATGTGTTCTTAGGATGTCAAAAAAAATCCAGAGTGAATCAATCATGCAGATATGTGTTGTAAGGCTGTCAAAAAAAATTCTTAGTGATTCAATCATGCATATATGTTATCTCAGGCAGTTAAAAAAAATTCAAAGTGATTCCCTCTTGCATATATGTGTTCTAAGGCTATCAAAAAAAAAAAAAAATTGATTCAATCAGGTATATATGTGTTATATGGTTGTCGAAAAAAATTTATAGTGATTGAATCATGTATATATGTGTTCTAAGACTGTCAAAAAAAATACATTGTGACTTAATCATGCATATATGTGTTCTAAGGCTGCCAAAAAGATTTCATATTGATTCAATCATGCATCTATTTGTTCTAAGGCTATGAAATTTTTTTTATAGTGATTCTATCATGCATATATGTGTTCTAATGCTGTTAAAAAATTTTATAGTGATTCAATCATGCATATAGGTGTTCTAAGGCTGTCAAAAATTTTTTACTGTTATTCGATCATGCATATATGTTTTCTAAGGTTGTCAAAAAAAATTCATAGTCATTCAATCATGCATAAATATGGTCTAAGGCTATAAAAAGAAATTTGTAGTGATTCTATCATCCATATATTTGTTCTAAGGCTCTAAAAAAAATCATAGTGATTCAAATTTTGCAGATATGTGTCTTAAAGCGGTCAAAAAAATTTCATAGTCATTCAATCATGCATATATGTGTTCTAAGATGTCAAAAAAATTTCATAGTAATTCAATCATGCATATATGTGTTCTAAGGCTCTCAAATTTTTTTTATAGTAATTCCATCATGCATATATGTGTTCTAAGGCTGTCAAAAAAAATTCATAGTGATTCAATAATGCAGATATATGTTCTAACACTGTCAAAAATTTTTATAGTGATTTAATCATGCATATATGTGTTCTAAGGTTGTTAAAAAACATTCAGAGTGATTCAATCATGCATATATGTGTACTAAGGCTGTCAAAAACATTTTATATTGATTCCATCATCCATATATGTTTTTTAAGGCTGTCAGAAAAATTTTAGAGTGATTCAATCATGCAGATATGTGTTCTAAGATTGTCAAGAAAAATTTCATAGTGATTTAATCTTACATATATGTGCTCTCACGCAGTAAAAAAAAATTTAAAGTGTTTCCATCATGCATATATGTGTTCTAAGGTTGTCAATAAAATTTTATAGTGATTCAATCATGCATATATGTGTTATAAGTCTGTCAAAAAAATTTCATAGTGATTCAATCATGTACATATGTGTTATAAGGCTGTCAAAAAAAAATCATAGTGACTCAATGATTCATACATACGATCTCAGGCAGTCAAAAAAAATTCATAGTGATTCCATCAAGCGTATATGTGTTCTAAGGCTGTCAAAAAAAGTTTGTAGAGATTCAATCATGCATATATGTGTTGTAAGGCTGTCAAATAAAATTCATAGTGACTCAATCATGCATATATGTGTTCTAAGTCTGTCAAAAAAAATCACAGTTATTCAATCATGCACAAATGTGTTCCAATGCTATAAAAAAAATTTATAGTAATTCAATGATGTGTATATGTGATCAAAGGCTGTCAAAAAAATTTATAATGATTAAATCATGCATATATGTGTTTTTAGCCTGTCAAAAAAAAATTATAGTGATTCAATCATACATATATATGTTGTAAGGCTATCAAAAAAATGTTATAGTATTCAATCATGCATATATGTGATCTCAGGCTGTCAAAAAAAATTCATAGTGATTCCATCACGCATATATGTGTTCTAAGGCTGTCAAAAACTTTTTATTGTGATGAAATCAAACATATTTGTGATCTCAGGCTGTCATTAAAATTTCAGAGTGATTCCATCATGCATATATGTGTTCTAAGGTTGTTAAAAAAAATTTAGAGTGATTAAATCATGCATATATGTGTACTAAGGCTGTCAAAAACATTTTATATTGATTCCATCATCCATATATGTTTTCTAAGGCTGTCAAAAAAAAATTCAGAGTGATTCAATCATGCAGATATGTGTTCTAAGACTGTCAAGAAAATTTCATAGTGGTTTAATCATGCATATATGTGCTCTCAAGCAGTAAAAAAAAAATTAAAGTGTTTCCATCATGCATATATGTGTTCTAAGGCTGTCAATAAAACTTTCTAGTGATTCAATCATGCATATATATGTTCTTAGGCTGTCAAAAAAATTTCTTAGTGATTCAATCATGCACATATGTGTTATAAGGCTGTCAAAAAAAAATCATAGTGATTCAATGATGCAAACATACGATCTCAGGCTGTCAAAAAAAATTCATAGTGATTCCATCATGCATATATATGTTCTAAGGCTGTCAAAAAAAGTTTGTAGAGTATCAATCATGCATATATGTGTTGTAAGGTTGTCAAAAAAAAATCATAGTGACTCAATCATGCATATATGTGTTCTAAGTCTGTCAAAAAAAATTCATAGTGATTCAATCATGCACATATGTGTTCCAACGCTATCAAAAAAAAATTATAGTAATTCAATGATGTGTATATGTGATCAAAGGCTGTAAAAAAAAATTATAATGGTTAAATCATGCATATATGTGTTCTAATCCTGGTAAAAAAAATTATAGGGATTCAATCATGAATATATATGTTCTAAGGCTATGAAAAAAATGTTATAGTATTCAATCATGCGTATATGTGATCTCAGGCTGCCAAAAAAATTTCATAGTGAATCCATCACGCATATATGTGTTCTAAGGCTGTCAAAAACTTTTTATTGTGATGAAACATACATATATGTGATCTCAGGCTGTCATTAAAGTTTCAAAGTGATTCCATCATGCATATATGTGTTCTAAGGCAGTCAATAAAATTTTATAGTGATTCAATCTTACGTATATCTGTTCTAAGGCTGTTGAAAAAATTACATAGTGACTGAATCATGCATATCTGTGTTCTAATGCTATAAAAAAAATTATACTGATTCGATCATGCATATATGTGTTCTAAGGTTGTCAAATTTTTTTTATAGTGATTCAATCATGCATAAATGCGTTCTAATGTTGTAAAAAAAATTATAGTGATTAAATCAAGCATATATGTGTTCTAAGGCTTTCAAAAAAATTTCATAGTGATTCAATCATGCATATGTTTTCTAAGGATGTGAAAAAAATGTTATTGTGATTCAATCATGCATATATATGTTCTAAGGTTGTCAAAAAAATGTTATAGGGATTCAATGAAGCATATATTTGTTCTAAAACCATCAAAAAAATTTAATAGTGATTGAATGATGCATATATGTGTTCTAAGGTTGTCAAAAATTTTTTATAGTGATTCAATCATGCATATTTGTGTTCTAATGCTATCAAAAAATTTCATAGTGATTCCATCATGCATATATGTGTTCAAAGCCTGTCAAAAAAAAATTATAGTGATTCAATCATTCATATATGTGTTCTATTGCTGTAAAAAAAAATTTATAGTGATTCAATCATGCATGTATGTGTTTTAAGGCTATCAAAATTTTTTTATACTGATTTAATCATCCATATATGTTTTCTAAGGCTGTAAAAAATTTCAGAGTGATTAAATCATGCAGATATGTGTTCTAAGGTTGTTAATAAAATTTCATAGTGATTCAATCATGCATATATATGATCTCAGGCTGTCAAAATTTTTTCATAGTGATTCCATCATGCATATAAGTGTTCTAAGGCTGTCAAAAAAAAATCGTAGTGATTCAATCAGGCACATATGTATTCTAAGGTTGTCAAAAAAAAAATCACAGTTACTCAATCATGCATATATGTGATCTAACGTCGTCAAAAAAATTTCATAGTGCTTCAATCATGCATATATGTGTTCTAAGGTTGTCAAAAAAAATTCATAGAGATTCAATCACGCATATATATGTTCTAAGGCTATCAAAAAGTTTTTAAAGTGATTCAATCTTGCATATATGTGTTCTAATACTGTCAAATTTTTTTTATAGTGATTCAAGCATGCATATAAGTGTTCTAAGGCTGTCAAAAAAACATTATAGTGATTCAATCATGCATATATATGTTCTAAGCTTTTCCAAAAAAATTCATAGTGATTTAGTCTTGCATATATGTGTTCTAAGGCTATCAAAAAAAAATTATAGTGATTAAAAAATGCATATATGTGTTGTAATGCTGTTAAAAAAAATTTATAGTGATTCAATCACGCATATAAATGTTATAAGGCTGTCAAAACAAATTCATAGTGATTCAATCATGCATATATGTGTTCTAAGGCTGTCAAAAAAATGTTATTGTGATTCAATCATGCATATATGTGTTCGAAGGCTGTCAAAAAAATGTTATAGTGATTCAATCATGCATATATGTGTTTTAAGGCTGTCAAAAAAATGTTATAGTGATTCAATCATGCATATATGAGTTTTAAGGCTGTCAAAAAAATGTTATGGAGATTCAATCATGCATATATGTGTTCTAAGGCTGTAAAAAAAAATTCATTGTGATTCAATCATGCAGATATGTGTTCTAAGTTTGTCAAAAAAAATTTATAGTGATTCAGATATGCAGATTTGTGTTTTATATCCTTCAAAAAAAATTTATAGTGATTCAATCATGTATATATGTGTTCAAAGGCTGTCAAAAACTTTTTATACTGATTTAGTCATGCATATATGTGTTCTAATGCTGTAAAAAAAAAGTTATAGTGATTCAATCATCCATATTTGTGTTCTAAGTCTGTCAAAAATATTTTATAGTGAAATCATGCATATATGTGTTCTAAGGCTGTCAACAATTTTTTAGAGTGATTCAATCATGCAAATATGTGTTTTAAGGTTGTCAAAAAAATTTCATAGTGATTCAATCCTGCATATATGTGATCTCAGGGTCTCAAAAAATTTCATAGTGATTCCATCATGCAAATAAGTGTTCTAAGGTTGTCAATAAAATTTCGTAGTGCTTCAATCATGCATATATTTCTTCTAAGGCTGTCAAAAAATTTCATAATGATTCAATCATGCAGATATGTGTTCTAATGCTGTCAAAAAAATTTCCTAGTGATTCAATCACGCAGATATGTGTTCTAAGGTTCTCAACGGAATTTTATAATGATTCAATATTGCATAAATGTATTCTATTATTGTAAAAGAAAAATTATAGTGATTTAGTCTTGCATATATGTGTTCTAAGGTTGTCAACAAAATTTTATAGTGATTCAATCATGCATAAATATGTTCTAGTGATATCAAAAAAATTTTGTAGTGATTCAATCATACATATATATGTTCTAAGGCTATAAAAAAAATTCATAAAGATTCAATCTTGCATATATATGTTGTAAGGCTGTCAAAAAAATTTCATAGTGATTCAATCACGCTGGTATGTGTTCAAGGGTTGTCAAAAAAAATTTATAGTGATTCAATAAAGCTTATATGTGTTCAAAGGCTATCAAAAAAGTTTTATAGTGATTCAATCATGCACATATGTGTTCTAATGCTGTCCAAAAAAAATTATATTGATTCAATCATGCATATATGGGTTCAAAGGCTATCAAAATTTTTTTATAGTGATTCAATCATGCATATATGTGTTCTTAGGCTGTCAAAAAAAATCCAGAGTGATTCAATCATGTAGATATGTGTTGTAAGGCTGTCAAAAAATTTTCTTAGTGATTCAATCATGCATATATGTTATCTCAGGCAGTAAAAAAAAATTCATAGTCATTCCCTTTTGCATATATGTGTTCTAAGGCTATTAAAAAAAAATTATAGTGATTCAATCATGTATATATGTGTTATATGGTTGTCAAAAAAAATTTATTGTGATTGAATCATGTATATATTTGTTGTAAGGCTGTCAAAAAAATTACATTGTGACCCAATCATCCATATATGTCTTCTAACATTGTCAAAAAAAATTCATAGTGATTCAATCATGCATATATGTGTTCTAAGGCTGTCAAAAAGATTTCATATTGATTCAATCATGCATATATTTGTTGTATGGCTATCAAAAAATTTTTATAGTGATTCAATCATGCATATATGTGTTCTAATGCTGTCAAAAAACTTTATAGTGATTCAATAATGCATATAGGTGTTCTAAGGCAGTAAAAAAAAATTTACAGTTATTCGATCATGCATATATGTTTTCTAAGGTTGTCAAAAAAAATTCATAGTGATTCAATCATGCATAAATATGCTCTAAGGTTGTCAAAAAAAATTGTAGTGATTCTATCATCCATATATTTGTTCTAAAGTTGTTAAAAAAAATTCATAGTGATTCAATCATGCCGATATGTGTTCTAAGGCTGTCAAAAAAAATTCATAGTCATTCAATCATGCATATATGTGTTCTAAGGCTCTCAAAATTTTTTTATAAAAATTCCATCATGCATATATGTGTTCTAAGGCTGTAAAAAAAAAATTCATAGTGATTCAATAATGCAGATATATGTTCTGAGGCTGTCAAAAAAATTTCATAGTGATTCAATCATGCATATATGTGTTCTAAGGCTTTCAAAAAAAAAACATAGTGATTCAATCATGCAGATATGTGTTCTAAGGCTGTCAAAAAAAAATCATAGTGATTCAATCATGCATATATGTGATCTCAGGCTGTCAAAAAAAATTCATAGAATCATCATGCATATATGTGTTCTAGGGCTATGAAAAAAAAATTATAGTGATTCAATCATGCATATATGTGTTCTAGCCTTGTCAAAAAAATTTATAGTGATTTAATCATGCATATATGTGTTCTAAGGTTGTAAAAAAAAAATCATAGTGATTCAATCATGCATATATGTGTTCTAAGTCTGTCAAATAAATTTTGTATTGATTCAATCATGTATATATGTATTCTAATTTTGTTAAAAAAAAATTGTAGTGATTCAATCATGCATATATGTAATCAAAGGTTGTCAAAAACTTTTAATAATAATTCAATCACGCATATATATGTTCTTACCCTATCAAAAAAAAATTATAGTGATTCAATCACGCATATATGTGTCCTAAGGCTATTTAAAAAATGTTATAGCAATTTAATCATGCATATATGTGTTCTAAGGCTGTCAAAAAAAATTCATTGTGATTCAATCTTTCATATATGTGTTCTACAAATGTCAAAAAAAAATCTTAGTGATTCAATCAAGCATATATGTGTTTTAAAGCTGTCAAAAAATTTTCATACGGATTCAATCATGCAGATAAGTTTTCTAAGGCTGTCAAAAAAATTTCCTACAGATTCAATCATGCAAATAAGTTTTCTAAGGTTGTCAAAAACATTTCACAATGATTTAATCATGCATGTATGTATTTTAAGGTTGTCAAAAAAAAATCATAGATAATCAGTCTTGCATATGTGTGTTCTAACGCTGTCAAAAAAAATTTATAGTGATTCAATGATGCATATATGTGTTCTAAGATGTCAAAAAAATCTCATAGTGATCCAATAATGCATATATGTGTTCTAAGACTGTCAAAAAAATCTCATAGTGATTCAATCATGCCGATGTATGTTCTAAGGCTTTCAAAATTTTTTTATAGTGATTCAATAATGCATATATGTGTTCTAATGCAATAAAAAAAAATTTGAAGTGATTAAATCATGCAGATATGAGTTCTAAGGCAGTCAAAAACATTTCATAGTTATTCAATCATGCATATTTGTGTTCTAAGGTCCCTTAAAAAATTTTCATAGGGATTCAATCGTGCATATAAGAGCTCCAAGGCTATAAAAAAAAATTCATAGTGATTCAATCTTGCATATATGTGTTCTATGGCTGTCAAAAAATTTTTATGGTGATTCAATCATGTATATATGTGTTCTAAGCCTGTTAAAAAATTTTCATAGTGATTCATTCAAGCAAATATGTGTAATAAGGTTGTGAAAAAAAATTCATAGAGATTTAATCATGAATATATGTATTCTAATGCTGTAAAAAAAAATTATAGAGATTCAATAATGCATATATGTGTTCTAAGACTGTTAAAAAATTTTTATAGTGATTCAATCATGTATATATGTGAGCTAAAGTTGTCAAAAAAATTTCAAAGTGATTCAATAATGCATATATGTGTTCTCCCATTGACAAAAATATTTTATAGTGATTCAAACATTCATATATGTGTTCTAAGGGTCTAAAAAAAAATTCATAGTGATTCAATCATGAATATATGTGTACTAAGGCTATCAAAAAAAATTCATAGTGATTCAATCATGCATATATGTGTCTGAAGGTTGTCAAAAAAATTTCATAGTGATTCAATAATGCATATATGTGTTCTACGGTTCTAAAAAAAAATTCATAGTGATTCAATCTTGCATATATATGTTCTAAGGCTGCCAAAAAAATTTGATAGTGATTCAATCATGTATACATATGTTCTAACGCTGAAAAAAAAATCATAGGGATTCAATCATGCAGATATGTGTTCTAAAGCTGTTAAATTTTTTTTATAAAGATTCAATCATTCATATATGTGTTCTAAGGCTATCAAAAAAATTTCACACTGATTCAATCATGCACATATGTTTTGTAAGGCTACCAAAATTTATAGTGACACAATCAAGTATATATGTGTTCTAAGGCTGTCAAAAAAAATTCATAGTGAATAAATCATGCATATATGTGTTCTAAGGCTATCAAAAAAATTTCATAGTGATTCTATCTTGCATATATGTGTTCTAAATATGTCAAAAAAAATTCATTGTGATTCAATCATGCATATATTTGTTCTAAAGATGTCAAAAAAAAATCATAATGATTCAATCTTTGCGATATATCTTTCAAGGCTGTCAAAAAAAATTTATAGTGATATAATCATGCATATATGTGTTCTAATGCTATAAAAAAAAGTCATGGAGATTCAATCTTGCATATATGTGATCTAAGGATGTCAAAAAAAATTCATAGTGATTCAATCATGCATATATGTGTTCTATGGCTATAAAAAAAATTCATAGTGAAACAATCATGCAGTTATGTGTTCTCAGGTTGTCAAAATTTTTTTTTATAGTGTTTCAATCATTCATATATTTGTCCTAATGCTGTAAAAAAAAAATTATAGTGATTCAATCATGCATATATCTGTTCTACGGTTGTCAAAAAAAATTCATAGTGATTCAATCATGTGTATATGTCTTCTAAGGCAGTAAAAAAAAATTCATTGTGATTTAGTCATGCATATATGTGTTCTAAGGCTGTAAAAAAAAATTCATAGTGATTCAGTCATGCATATATGTATTCTAAGGCTGTCAAAAAATTTTATCGTGATTCAATCATGCAAATATTTATTCTAAGGTTGTCAAAAAAAAGTTCCGGTGATTCAATCATGCATATATGTGTTCTAATGCTGTCAAAAAAATTTCATAGTGATGAATCATAAATATATGTGTTCTAAGGCTATAAAAAAAAATCATATTGATTTAATAATGCATATATGTGATGTACGGTTGTCAAAAATATTTCATAGTGATTCAATCACTCATATATGTGTTCTAATTGTCTAAAAAAAATTCATAGTAATTCAATCATACATATATGTGTTCTAAGTCTGTCAGAAAAAAAATCATAGTGATTCAATCAAGCATATATGTGTTCTAAGTCTGTCAAAAAAAAATTCATAGTGATTCAATGATGTAAATATGTGTTCTAAGGCTGTCAAAAAAATTTCATAGTGATTCAATCTTTCATATTGTGTCCTAAGGTTGTAAAAAAAAAATCATAGTGATTCCATAATACATATATGTGTTCTACAGTTGTCAAAACCATTTCATAGTGACTCAATCATGCATATATGGGTTCTGAGGATGTCCAAAAAAATTCATAGTGATTCAATCAAACATATGTGTCCGGAGGTTGTAAAAAAAATTTCATAGTAATTCAGTAAAACATATATGTGTTCTACGGTTATCAAAACAATTTCATAGTGATTCCATAATACATATATGTGTTCTAAGGCTGTCAAAAAATTTTCATAGTGATTCAATCTTGCAAATATGTGTTCTAAGGTTGTAAAAAAATTTTATAGTGATTCAATCATGCATACATGTGTCCTAAGGCTGCTAAAAAAATTTCATACTAATTTAATCATGCATATATGTGTTCTAAAGGTGTCAAAAAAAAATCATAGTGACCCAATCATTGATACATGTGATCTATGGCTGTCTAAAAAATTTCATAGTGATTGAATCATGCAGATATGTGTTCTAAGGCTGTCAAAAAAACTTTTATAGAGATTCAATCATGCATATATGTGTTCTAAGGCTATCAAAAAAATTTCATACTGATTCAATCATGCATATATCTGTTCTAAGGCCGTCAAAAAAAATTTATAGTGATATAATCATGCATATGCGTGTTCTAAGGCTATCAAATTTTTTTTATAGTGATTCAATAATGCATATATGTGTTCTAAGATTGACAAAAAAAAATTATAGTGATTCAATCTTGCATATATGTGTTCTAAGAATGTCAAAAAAAAATCATAGTGTTTCAATCAAGCATATATATGTTCTAAGGCTGTCAAAAAAATTTCATAATGATTCAATCATGGAGATATTTGTTCCAAGGCTGTCAAAAAAAAATTATAGTGACATATTCATGCATATATGTGTTCTAATGCTGTAAAAAAAAAATCATGTTGATTCAATGATACATATATGTGTTCTAAGGCCGTCAAAAAAAATTTATAGTGATTCAATTATGCATATATGTGTTCTATGGCTGTGAAAAAAAATCATATTGATTCATTCATGCAGATATGTGTTCTAAGGTTGTCAAAAATTTTTTATAGTGATTCAGTCATTCATATATGTGTCCTAATGTTGTCAAAAATAATTTATAGTGATTCAATCTTGCGTATATCTGTTCTAAGGCTATCAAAAAAAATTCATTATGATTCAATCATGCGTAGATGTGTTCTAAGACTGTAAAAAAAAATTCAGAGTGATTCAATCATGCATGTATGTGTTCTAGGGCTGTAAAAAAAATGATAGTGGTTCAGACATGCATATATGTATTCTAATCATGCAGATATTTGTACTAAGGATGTCAAAAAAAAAATTATGTTCATTCAATCATGCATATATGTGTTCTAACGCTATAAAAAAAAATCGTAGTGATTCAATCATGCATATATGTGTTCTAAGGCTGTCATAAAAAATTCACAGTGATTCAATAATGCATATATGTGATCTACGGTTGTCAAAAATATTTCGTAGTGACTCAATCATGCATATATGTGTTCTAATGGTCTAAAAAAAATTCATAGTGATTCAATCATGCAGATATGTGTTCTCAAGTTGTCAAAAAAAATTTATAGTGTTTCAATCATTCATATATGTGTCCTAATGCTGTAAAAAAAAATTTATAGTGATTCAATCATGCATATATCTGTTCTACAGTTGTCAAAAAAAATTCATAGTGATTCAATCATGCGTATATGTATTCTAAGGCAGTAAAAAAAAATTCATAGTAATTTAGACATGCATATATGTGTTCTAAGGCTGTAAAAAAAAAATCATAGTGATTTAGTCATGCATATATGTATTCTAAGGCTGTCAAATAATTTTATAGTGCTTCAATCATGCAGATATTTGTTCTAAGGTTGTCAAAAAAAAATTCTGGTGATTCAATCATGCATATATGTTATCTAATGCTGTCAAAAAAATTTCATAGTGATGAATCATAAGTATATGTGTTCTAAGGCTGTCAAAAAAAATTTATAGTGATTCAAACATGCATATATCTGTTCTACGGTTGTCAAAAAAAATTCATAGTGATTCAATCATGCGTATATGTATTCTAAGGCAGTAAAAAAAAATTCATAGTAATTATTACATGCATATATGTGTTCTAAGGCTGTAAATAAAAATTCATAGTGATTCAGTCATGCATATATGTATTCTAAGGCTGTCAAAAAATTTTATAGTGATTCAATCATGCAGATATTTGTTCTAAGGTTGTCAAAAAACATTTCTGGTGATTCAATCATGCATATATGTGTTCTAATGCTGTCAAAAAAATTTCATAGTGATGAATCATAAATATATGTGTTCTAAGGCTGTCAAAAAAAATTCATAGTGATTCAATAATGCATATATGTGATCTACGGTTGCCAAAAAATATTTCATAGTGATTCAATCACTCATATATGTGTTCTAATTGTCTAAAAAAAAATCATAGTAATTCACTCATACATATATGTGTTCTAAGTCTGTCAGAAAAAAATCATAGTGATTCAATCAAGCATATATGTGTTCTAAGTCTGTCAAAAAAAAATCATAGTGATTCAATGATGTAAGTATGTGTTCTAAGGCTGTCAAAAAAATTTCATAATGATTCAATCTTTTATATTGTGTCCTAAGGTTATAAAAAAAAAATCATAGTGATTCCATAATACATATATGTGTTCTACAGTTGTCAAAACCATTTCATAGTGACTCAATCTTGCATATATGGGTTCCTAGGTTGTCTAAAAAAATTTATAGTGATTCAATCAAGCATATGTGTCCTGAGGTTGGAAAAAAAATTTCATAGTAATTCAGTAAAACATATATGTGTTCTAAGGCTGTCAAAACAATTTCATAGTGATTCAATAATATATATATGTGTTCTAAGGCTGTCAAAAAATTTTCATAGTGATTCAATCTTGCATATATGTGCTCTAAGGCTATAAATTTTTTTTTATAGTGATTCAATCATGCATACATGTGTCCTAAGGCTGCCAAAAAAATTTCATACTAATTCAATCATGCATATATGTGTTCTAAAGCTGTCAAAAAAATTTCACAGTGACCCAATCATTGATACATGTGATCTATGGCTGTCTAAAAAATTTCATAGTGATTGAATCATGCATATATGTGTTCTAACGCTGTCAAATTTTTTTTATAGAGATTCAATCAAGCATATATGTGTTCTAAGGTTGTCAAAAAAAATTCATACTGATTCAATCATGCATATTTGTGTTCTAAGGCTGTCAAAAAAAAATTATAGTGACATAATCAAGCATATATGTGTTCTAAGGCTGTCAAAATTTTTTTATAGTGATTCAATCATGCATATATATATTCTAATGTTGTCAAAAAAAATTTATAGTGATTCAATCTTGCATATATGTGTTCTAAGAATGTCAAAAAAAATTCATAGTGATTCAATCAAGCATATATATATTCTAAGGCTGTAAAAAAAAAATCATACTAATTCAATCATGGAGATATATGTTCCAAGGCTGTCAAAAAAAATTTGTAGTGACAAATTCATGCATATATGTGTTCTAATGCTGTAAAAAAAAAATCATGTTGATTCAATCATACATATATGTATTCTAAGGCCGTCAAAAATAATGTATAGTGATTCAATCATCCATATATATGTTCTATGTCTGTGAAAAAAAATTCATAGTGATTCATTCATGCAGATATGTGTTCTAAGGTTGTCAAAATTTTTTTATAGTGATTCAATCATTCATATATGTGTCCTAATGTTGTCAAAAATAATTTATACTGATTCAATCTTGTGTATATCTGTTCTAAGTCTATCAAAAAAATTTCATTATGATTCAATCATGCGAAGATGTGTTCTAAGATTGAAAAAAAATTCATAGTGATTCAATCATGCATGTATGTGTTCTAAGGCTGTAAAAAAAAACATAGTGGTTCAGACATGCATATATGTATTCTAATCATGCAGATATTTGTACAAAGGATGTCAAAAAAAAAATTATGTTTATTCAATCATGCATATATGTGTTCTAATGCTATAAAAAAAATTCGTAGTGATTCAATCATGCATATATGTGTTCTAAGGCTGTCAAAAAAAATTCACAGTGATTCAATAATGCATTTATGTGATCTACTGTTGTCAAAAATATTTCGTAGTGACTCAATCATGCATATATGTGTTCTAAGGGTCTAAAAAAAATTTCATTGTGATTCAATCATGCATATATGTGTCCTTAGGCTATAAAAAAAATTCATAGTGATTCAATCATGCATATATGTGTTCTAAGTTTGTCAAAAACATTTCATAGTGATTCAATCATGCATGTATGTGTTTTAAGGCTATCAAAAAAATTTCAAATTGACTTAATCATGCATGTGTGTTCTCAGGTTGTCAAAAAAAATTCATATTGATTCAATCACACATATTTGTGTTGTAAGGCTGTCAAAAAAAATTCATAGTGATTTAATCTTGCATATATGAGTGCTATCGCTGTAAAAAAAATTCATAGTGATTCAATCATGCATATGTGTTGTAAGGCTATCAAAATTTTTTTATAGCGATTCAATCATGCAGATAAGCTTTTTTAGGCTAACAAAAAAAATTTATAATGATTCAAACATGCACATATGTCTACTAATGTTGTAAAAAAAAATTAGAACTGATTAAATCATGCATATATGTGTTCTAAGGCTATCAAAAAAACTTCATTGTGATTCAATCATGCATATATGTCTTCTAAGGATGTCAAAAAAATTTCATAGTGATTCAATCATGCATATATGTGTTCTAAAGTGGTAAAAAAAATTTCATTGTGATTCAATCTTCCATATATGTGTGGTAAGGCTGTCAAAAAAATTTATAGTGATTCAATCATGCAGATATCTGTTCTAAGGCTGTAAAAAAAAATCTTAGTGATTCAATCATGCAGATATGTATTCTATGGTTGTTAAAAAACATTTATTGCGATTCATTCATGGATATGTGTTCTAATGCTGTTAAATTTTTTTCATACAGATTCAATCATGCATATATGTGTTCTAAAGCTGTAAAAAAAATTCCATAGTGATTTAATCAAGCATATATGTGTTCTAACGCTGTAAAAAAAAATTCACAGTGATAAAATCATGCATATATGTGTTCTAAGGTTCTAAAGAAAATTGATAATCATAAAATCATGCATATATATGACCCAAGGTTGTAAAAAAAAATATATAGGGATTCAATAATGTATATATGTGTTTTATTTGTGGTAAGGCTGTAAAAAAAAATTTATAGTAATTCAATCATTCATATATGAGTTCTAAGGCTGTCAAAAAAAATTCATAGTGATTCAATCATGCATATATGCTTTCTAAATCTGTAAAAAAAAATTCATAGTGATTCAACCATGCATATATATGTTCTAAGTCTCTCAAAAAAATTTCATAGTGAATTCAATTATGCATATGTGTACTAGGTTTGTCAACAGAATTTCATGGGTATTCAATCACGCAGATATATGTCCTAACACACTCAAAAAAAAATTATAGTGATTTAATCATGCATGTATGTGTTTTAAGGCTGTCAAAAAAAATTCATAGTGACTCAATCATGCATGTATATATCCTAAAGTTGTCAAAAAGATTTCATAGTGATTCAATCACGCATATATGTGTTCTATGTCTTTAAAAAAAAATCATAGTGATTCAATCTTGCATATAATGGTTCTAAGGCTGTCAAAAAAAATTTATAGTGATACAATAATGCATATATGTGTTCTAAGGCAGTCAAAAAAATTTCATAGTGATTAAATCATGCATATATGTGTTCTAAGGCTGTAAAAAAAAAATTCATAGTTATTCAATCATGCATATATGCATTCTACGGGTCTAAAAAAAAAATCATAGTAGTTCAATCTTGCATATATGTGTTCTAAGGCTGTCAAAATTTTTTTATAGTGATTCAATCATGTATATATGTGTTTTAAGGCTGTCAAAAAAATTTCATAGTGATTCAATCATGCAAATATGTGTTCTAAGGTGGTCAAAAAAAATTATAGTGATTCAATCATGCATATATGTGTTCTAAGGCTGTAAAAAAAATTCATAGCGATTCAATCATGCTTATATTTATTCTAAGGCACTCAAATTTTTTTTATAGTGATTCATTCATGAAGATATGTGTTCTAAGGCAGCAAAACATCTTATAGTGATTCCAACATGCATATATGTGTTCTAAGGCTATAAAAAAAAATTCATAGTGATTCAATCATGCATATATAAATTTTAAGGCTGTCAAAAAAAATTTATAGGGATTGAATCATGCATATATTTTTTCTAATACAGTAAAAAAAAATTATAGTGATTCAATCATGCATATACGTGTTCTAAGGATGTCAAAAAAATTCATAGTGATTCAATAATGCTGAAATATCATCCAAGGTTGTCAAAAAAATTTCATAGTGATTCAAACTTGTGTATATGTGTTCTAAGGCAGTAAAAAAAATTTCATAAGGATTCAATAATCCAAATATGTGTCCCAAGGTTGTCAAAAAAATTTCATAGTGATTAAATCATGCATATATGTGTTCTACGGTAGTCAAAACAACTTCATAATGATTCAATCATACCTATATGTGTTCTAAGGCTGTAAAAAAAAATTCATAGTGATTCAGTCATGCAGATATGTGTTCTAAAGTTGTGAAAAAAAAATTATACTGATTCAATCATTCATATATGTGTTCTAAGGCCGTCAAAAAAATTTCATAGTCATACAATCATGCATATATGTGTTCTAAGGCTGTCAAAAAAAATTCATAGTGATTCAATCATGTATATAAGTGTTCTAAAGCTGTCAAAAATATTTCATAGTGATTCAATCATGCATATATGCATTCTAAGGCAGTAAAAAAAAAATTAGAGTGATTCAATCATGCATATATGTATTCTAAGGCTGTCAAAAAATTTTTATAGTGATTCAATCATGCTTATATTTGTTCTAACGGGGTTAAAAAAATTTTATAGTGATTCAATCTTGTAAATATGTGTTCTAAAAATGTCAAAAAAAAAATTATAGTGACTCAATCATGCATATATATATATATATATATATATATATATACTAAGGCTGTCAAAAAAAAATTATAGTGATTTAATCATGGATATATTTATTCTAACGCTGTCAAAAAAATTTCATAGTGATTAAATCATGCATATAAGTGTTCTAAGGCTGTCAAAAAAAAATCATTGTGATTCAATGATGCATATGTGTTCTAATGCTGTCAAAACATTTTATAGAGATTCAATCATGCATATATGTGTTCTAAAGTTGTCAAAAAAATTTCATAGTGATTCAATCATGCATAGATGTGTTCTAAGGCTGAAAAAAAAATTCATAGTGATTCATTCAATCATGCATATATTTGTTCAAACGCTGTCAAAAAAATTTCATAGAGATCCAATCATGTAGAAATGTGTTCTAAGGCTGTCAAAAAAAATTATATTGATTCAATCATGCAAATATTTGTACTAAGGCTGTCCTAAAAATTTTATAGCGATTCAATCATGCAAATATTTTTTCTAATACAGTAAAAAAAATTATAGTGATTCAATCATGCATATATATGTTCTAAGGATGTCAAAAAAAAATCATAGTCATTCAATCATGCTGATATGTGTTCCAAGGTTGTAAAAAAAAAATCGTAGTGATTCAAACTTGCATATTTGTGTTCTAAGGCTGTCAAAATTTTTTTATAGTGATTCAATAATGCAGATATGTGTTACAAGGTTGTGAAAAAATGTTCATAGTGATTCAATCATACATATATGTGTTCTAAGGCCATCAAAACAATTTCATAGTGATTCAATCATGCATATATATGTTTTAAGGCTGTCAAAAATTTTTTATAGTGATTCAATTATGCATATATGTATTCTAAGGCTGTCAAAAAAAAATTATAGTGATTCAATCATGCATATATGCATTCTAAGGCTGTCAAAAAAAATCTAGAGTGATTCAATCACGCATTTATGTATTCTAATGCTGTAAAAAAAAAATTATAGCGATTCAATCATGCGTATATGTGTTCTAACGGCGTTAAAAAAAAATTATAGTGATTCAATATTGCATATATGTGTTCTAAGGCCGTAAAAAAAAATTCATAGTGATTCAATCATGCATATATGTATTCTAAGTCTGTCAAAAAAAATCATAGTGATTAAATCATGCATATATGTGTTCTAAGGCTGTAAAAAAAAAATCATAATGATTCAATGACGCATATGTGTTCTATTGCTATCAAACAATTTTATAGTGATTCAATAATGCATATATGTGTTCTAAGTCTGTCAAAAAATTTCATCGTGATTCAATCATGCACAAATATATTATAAGGCTGTCAAAAAAATTTCATAATGATTCAATCATGCTTATATTTGGTCTAACGCTGTCAAAAAAATTTCATAGAGATTCAATCATGCAGAAATGTGTTTTAAGGCTGTCCAAAAAAATTTATATTGATTCAATCATGAAAATACTTGCTCTACGGTTGTCCTAAAAAATTTATAGTGATTCAATCGTGCAAATATTTGTTGTAATACAGTCAAAAAAAATTTATAGTGTTTCAATCATGCATATATGTGTTCTAAGGATGTCAAAAAAAAGTCAGTGATTCAATCATGTTGATATGTGTTCCAAGGTTGTCAAAATTTTTTTATAGTGATTCAAACTTGCATATGTGTGTTCTAAGGCTGTCAAAAAACTTTCATAGTGATTCATTAATGCAGATATGTGTTCCAAGGTTGTCAAAAAAGTTTTATAGTGATTCAATCATGCGTAAATGTGTTCTACGGTAGTCAAAACAACATTATAGTGATTCTATTAAACATATATGTGTTCTAAGGTTGTCAAAAAAAATTGTAGTGATTCAATTAAGCATATATGTGTTCAAAGGCCATCAAAAAATGTTTATAGTCATTCATTCATGCCTATTTATGTTCTAAGGCTGTCAAAAAAAGTTCATAGTGATTCAATTATGCATATATGTGTTCTAAGGCTGGTAAAAAAATTTCATAGTGATTCAATCATGCATATATTCATTCTATGGATGTCAAAAAAAATTCAGAGTGATTCAATCATGCATATATGTATTCTGAGGCAATCAAAATTTTTTTATAGTGATTCAATCATGCATATATGTGTTCTAACAAGGTTAAAAAAAATTATATTGATTCAATCTTGCATATATATGTTCTAAGGCCGTTAAAAAAAAATCATAGTGATTCAATCATGCATATATGTATTTTAAGGCTGTCAAAAAAAATCATAGTGATTAAATCTTGCATATATTTGTTCTGAGGCTGTCAAATCAAAAAAATTTCATAGTGATTCAATGATCTATATGTGTTCTAATGTTGTCAAAATCTTATATTATTACTCAATCATGCATCTACGTGATCTAAGGCTATCAAAAAAAAATCATAGTGATTTAATCATGCACATATGTGTTCTAAGACTCTAAAAAAAAAATCATAGTGATTCAATCATGCATATATTTGTTCTAACGCTGTCAAAAAAAAATTATAGAGATTCAATCTTGTATATATTTGTTCTAAGGCTATCAAAAAAAATTTATATTGATTCAATCATGTAGATGTTTGTTCTAAGGTTGTCCTAAAAAATTTATAGTGATTCAATCACTTAAATATGTGTTCTAAGGTCGCCAAAAAACAATCCTAGTGATTCAATCATGCATATATATGTTCTAAGACTACAAAAAAAAATCATTGTGATTCAATCATGCATATATGTGTTCTAAGTCTGTCAAAAAAATTTTATAGTGATTCAATCATGCAGATATGTGTTTTAAGGCTGTCAAAATTTTTTTATTGTGAATCAATCAAGCATATATGCGATCTAAGATTTCAAAAAAAATCATAGTGATTCAATCATGCATATATGTGTTTTAAGGCTGTCAAAAAAACTTCATCGTTATTCAACCATGCATATATGTATTGTAAGGCTGTGAAGAAAATTTTATCATGATTCAATCATGCATATATGTATTCTAAGGCTCTCAAAAAAATGTCATACTGATTCAATCATGTATATATGTGTTCTACGGTTGTCAAAACAATTTCATAGTGATTCAATCATACATATATGTCTTGAGACGCTGTCAAAAAAATTTAATAGTGATTCAATCATGCAGATATGTGTTCTAAGGTTGTCAAAAAAAAAAATTTGTAGTGATTAAATCATGCATATATGTGTTCTAAGGTTGTCAAAAAAAATTCTTAGTGATTTAATCATTCATATATGAGTTGTAATGCTGTTAAAAGTTTTTCATAATGATTGAATCTTTCATATTTGTTTTCTAAGGCAGTAAAAAAAAAATTCATAGTGATTCAATCATGCATATATGTGTTCTAAGGCTATCAAAGAAATTTCATCGAGATTCAATCATGCATATATGTATTCTAAGGCTGTCAAAAAAATTTCATAGTGATTTAATCATGCAGATATGTGTTCCAACGTTGTCAAAAAAAATTTATAGTGATTCAATTCTGCATATAAGTGGTCTACGATTGTCAAAACAATTTCATAGTGATTCAGTCATGCAGATGTGTGTTCTAAGGTTGTCAACTAAATTTTGTAGCGATTCAATCATGCATATATGTGTTCTAAGGCTCTTAAAAAAAATTCATAATGATTCAATCAAGCATATATGAGTTTTTAGGGTGACAAAAAAAATTAATAGGGATTCAATCATGCATATATGTATTCTAAGGCTATCAAAAAAATTTAATAGTGATTCAATCATGCATATATGAGCTGTAATTGTGTTAAAAAAAATTCATAATGATTCAATCTTGCATATATGTGTTCTAAGGCTGTCAAAAAAAAATTATCGTGATTCAATCATGCATATATGTATTTTAAGGTTGTCAAAAAAAATTTATAATGATTCAATCATGCATATATGTGTTCAAATGCTATCAAAAAAATTTATAGTGATTGAATCTTGTGTATATATGTTCTAAGGCTGTGACAAAAATTTCAAGTGATTCAATCATGCATATATGTGTTCTAACGCTGTGACAAAAATTTCATAGTGATTCAATCATGCAGATATTTGTTCTAAGGTTGTCAAAAAAAATTATAGTGATTCAATCATACATATATGTGTTCTAAGGCTGTCAAAAAAGTTTTATTGTGATTCAATCAAGCATGTATGTGTTCTAAGTCTGTCAAAAAAATTTCATAGTGATTCAATCATGCATATATGTGTTCAAAGGCTATCAAAAAAAATTCATAGTGATTCAATCATGCATATATGTGTTCTAAGATTGTCAAAAAAAAATCAATGTGATTCAATCTTGCATATATGTATTCTAAGGCTATCAAAAAAATTTATAATGATTCAATCATGCAAATATTTATCCTAAGGTTGTCAAAAAAAAGTATAGTCATTCAATCTTGCATATATGTGTTCCAAAGCTGTCTAAAAATTTTATAGTGATTCAATCATCTGTATATGTGTTCTAAGGCTGTAAAAAAAAATTCATGGTGATTCAGCTATGCAGATATGTGTTCCAAGGTTGTAAAAAAAAATTCATAGTGATTCAATCATGCATATATGTTTTCTACTGTTGTCCAAACAATTTCATAGTGATTCAATCATATATATATATATATGTTCTACGGCTGTCAAAAAAAAATCATAGTGATTCAATCATGCATATATGTGTTTTAAGGTTTTCAAAAAATTTCATCGTGATTCAATCATGCATATATATTCATACGCCGTAAAAAAAATCATAGTGATTCAATCATGGATACATATGCTCTAATGCTGTCAAATTGTTTTTTGGAGATTCAATTATGCATATATGTGTTCTAAGGCTGTCAAAAAAATTTAATAGTGATTCAATCATGCATATATACGTTCTAATGTTGTCAAAAAAAATTCATAGTGATCTAATCATGAAAATATGTGTTCTAAGAATCTCAAAAAAATTCATAGTGATTCAATCATGCCTATATGTGCTCCAAGACTGTAAAAAAAAATTCATAGTGATTTAATCTTGCATATATACATTTTACGTCTCTAAAAAAAAAATCATCATGGTTCAATCTTGCATATATGTGTTCTAAGGCCATCAAAAAAAAATCATAGCATTTCAATCATGTATATATGTGTTTTAAGGCTGTCAAAAAAAATTCATAGTGATTCAATCATGCAGATATGTGTTCTAAGGTGGTCAAAATTTTTTTTATAGTGATTCAATCATGCATATATGTGTTCTAAGGCCGTAAAAAAAAACTTTATAGTTATTCAATCATGCATATATGTATTCTAAGGCGGTCAAACTTTTTTTATAGTGATTCATTAGTGAATATATGTGCTCTAATGGTGTGAAAAAAAATTTATAGTGACAAAATATTGCATATATGTGTTCTAAGGCTGTAAAAAAAAATCATAGTGACTCAATCATGGATATATGTGTTTTAATGCTATAAATGTTTTTTTATGGAGATTCAATCATGCATATATGTGTTCTAAGGCTGTCAAAAAATTTCATAGTGATTCAATCATGCATATATGTGTTCTAATGCTGTAAAATAAAATTAATAGTGATTCAATCATGCAAATGTGTGTTCTAAGGTGGTCAAAAAAAATTTATAGTGACTCAATCATGCATATATGTCTTCTAAGGCTGTAAAAAAAAAGTTATAGTGATTCAATCATGCATATATGTATTCTAAGGCGGTCAAATTCTTTTTATAGTGATTCATTCATGAATATATGTGTTCTAATGGTGTGGAATTTTTTTTATAGTAATTCAATCATGCATTTATGTGTTCTAAGGCTGTCAAAAAATTCCTAGTGATTCAATCAAGCATATATGTGTTCTAAGGTAGTAAAAAAAACTTCAAAGTGATTCAATCACCCATACATATGTTCAATGGCTGTCAAAAAAATTTCATAGTGACTTAATAAAGCATGTATGTGTTCTAATGATGTCAAAAAAAAAATTTAGTGATTCAATCATGCATATATGTGTTCTCTGGTTTTCAAAAAAAAAATCATAGTGATTCAATCATGTGTATAGGTGTTCTAAGTATGTCAAAAAAATTCATAGTGATTCAATCTTGTGTATATGTGTTCTAAGGCTATCAAAAAAAAATTCATAGTGATTCAATCATGTATATATGCACTCTAAGGCTTTAAAGAAAAAGTCATAGTGATTCAATCAAGCAGATATGTGTTATAAGGTTGTCAAAAAAATTTCATAGTGATTCAATCTTGCATATATGTGTTATAATGCTGCGAAAACAAATTTATAGTGATTCAATCATGCATATATATGTTTTAAGGCTGCCAAAAAAATTCCATAGTGATTCAATCTTGCATATATGTGTTAAGCCTGTCAAAAAAATATACAGTGATCCAATCATGCATATATGTGTTCTAATGCTGTAAAAAAAAATCATAGTGACTCAATCATAAATATATGGGACATAAGGATGTAAAAAAAAATTCATAGCGATTCAATAATGCATATATGTGTGCTACTATTGTCAAAACTATTTTATACTGATTCAATCATGCATATATGTGTTCTAAGGGTCTACAAAAAAATTTCAGAGTGATCCAATCATGCAAGTATGTGTTCGAAGGATCTCAAAAAAAAAATCATAGTGATTCAATCATGCATATATATGCTCTAAAGCTGTCAAAAAAATTTCATAGTGATTAAATCATGCATATATGTGCTCCAAGGTCGTCAAAAAAATTTCATAGTGATTCAATCATGCATATATGTGTTCTACGGCTCTAAAAAAAAAATCAAACTGGTTTAATCTTGCATATATGTGTTCTAAGGCTGTCAAAAAAAATTATAATGATCCAATCATGCATATACGTGTTCTAAGGCTGTCAAAAAAAAATTATAGCGATTCAATCATGCATATACGTGTTTGAAGGTTATAAAAAAAATTCATAGTGATTCAATCATGCACATATTTATTCTAAGGCGGTCAAATTTTTTTTATAGTCATTCATTCATGTATATATGTGTTATAATGGTGTGAAAAAAATGTTATAGTGATTCAATCATGCATATATGTGTTTTAAGGCTGTAAAAAAACATCATAGTGATTCAATCAAGCAGATATGTGTTCTAAGGCTGTAAAAAAAATTCATTTTGATTCAATCACTCATACATATGTTCAAAGGCTGTCAAAAAAATTTCATAGTGACTTAATCAAGCATGTATGTGTTCTAATGATGTCAAGAAAAATTCATAGTGATTCAATCATGCATATATGTGTTCTCTGGTTGTCAAAAAAAAATCATAGTGATTCAATCATGTGTATAGGTGTTGTAAGTCTGTCAAAAAAAAAATATAGTGATTCAATCATGCATATAAGTGTTGAAGGGCTGTCAAAAAAAAATTCATAGTGATTCAATCATGGATATATGTGTTCTAAAGCTGTCAAAAAAAATTCACAGTGATAAAATCATGCATATATGTGTTCTAATGTTGTCAAAAAATATTCATAGTGATCCTATCATGCAAATATGTGTTCTAAGGATCTCAAAAAAAATCATAGTGATTCAATCATGCATATATGTGCTCCAAGGTTGTCAAAAAAATTCATAGTTATTCAATCATGCATATATGCATTCTACGACTCTAAAAAAAAATCATAGTGGTTCAATCTTGCATATATGTGTTTTAAGGCTGTCAAAAAAATTTCATAGGGATTCAATCTTGCAGATATGTGTTCTAAGGTGGTCAAAAAAATTTATAGTGATTCAATCATGCATATATGTGTTCTAAGGCTGTAAAAAAAAAATCACAGCGATTCAATCATGCTTATATGTATTCTAAGGCTGTCAAAATTTTTTTATAGTGATTCATTCATGAAGATATGTGTTCTAAGGCAGTCAAAACATTTTATAGTGATTCCAACATGCATATATGTGTTCTAAGGCTGTCAAAAAAAAATCATAGTGTTCAATCATGCATATATAAATTTTAAGGCTGTAAAAAAAAAATTATAAGGATTGAATCATGCATATATTTTTTCTAATATAGTAAAAAAAAATTATAGTTATTCAATCATACATGTATAAATTTTAAGGCTGTCAAAAAAAATTTATAGGGATTGAATCATGCATATATTTTTTCTAATACAGTAAAAAAATTTTATAGTGATTCAATCATGCATATACATGTTCTAAGGATGTCAAATAAAATTCATAGTGATTTAATAATGCTGAAATGTCATCCAAGGTTGTCAAAAAAATTACATAGTGATTCAAACTTGCATATATGTGTTCTAAGGCTGTCAAAAAAATTTCATAGGGATTCAATAATCGAGATATGTGTCCCAAGGATGTCAAAAAAAAAAATCATAGTGATTAAATCATGCATATATGTGTTCTATGGTAGTCAAAACAACTTCATAATGATGCAATCATACATATATGTGTTCTAAGGCTGTAAAAAAAAAATTATAGTGACTCAATCATGCAAATATGTGTTCTAAGGTTGTGAAAAAAAATTATACTGATTCAATCATGCATATATGTGTTCTAAGGCCGTCAAAAAAATTTCATAGTCATACAATCATGCATATATGTGTTCTAAGGCTGTCAAAAAAATTTCATAGTGATTCAATCATGTATATAAGTGTTCTAAAGCTGTCAAAAATATTTCATAGTGATTCAATCATGCATATATGCGTGTTCTAAGGCTATCAAATTTTTTTTATAGTGATTCAATAATGCATATATGTGTTCTAAGATTGACAAAAAAAATTTATAGTGATTCAATCTTGCAAATATGTGTTCTAAAAATGTCAAAAAAAAATTTATAGTGATTCAATCAGGCATATATATATACTAAGGCTGTCAAAAAAAATTTGTAGTTATTTAATTATGGATATATGTATTCTAAGGCTGTCAAAAAAAAATCATATTGATTAAATCATGCATATAAGTGTTCTAAGGCTATCAAAAAAAAATCATTGTGATTCAATGATGCATATGCTTTCTAATGTTGTCAAAATTTTTTATAGAAATTCAATCATGCATATATGTGTTCTAAGGTTGTCAAAAAAATTTCATAGTGATTCAATCATGCACAAATGTGTTCTAAGGCTGTCAAAAAAAAATCATAGTGATTCAATCATGCATATTTTTGTTCAGACGCTGTCAAAAAAATTTCATAGAGATTCAATCATGTAGAAATGTATTCTAAGGCTGTCAAAAAAATTTATATTGATTCAATCATGCAGATATTTTTTCTAAGGCTGTCCTAAAAAATTTATAGCAATTCAATCATGCAAATATTTGTTCTAATACAGTAAAAACAAAAATATAGTGATTCAATCATGCATATATGTGTTCTAAGGATGTGAAAAAAATTCATAGTGATTCAATCACGCTGATATGTGTTCCAAGGTTGTAAAAAAAAAATCATAGTGATTCAAACCTGCATATTTGTGTTCTAAGGAGTCAAAAATTTTTTATAGTGATTCAATAATGCAGATATGTGTTACAAGGTTGTGAAAAAATGTTCATAGTGATTCAATCATACATATATGTGTTCTAAGGCCATCAAAAAAATTTCATTGTGATTCAATCATGCATATATGTGTTTTAAGGCTATCAAAATTTTTTTATAGTGATTCAATCATGCATATATGTATTCTAAGGCTGTCAAAAAAATTTCATAGTGATTCAATCATGCATATATGCATTCTAAGGCTGTCAAAAAAAATCCAGAGTGATTCAATCACGCATTTATGTATTCTAATGCTGTCCAAAAAAATTTACAGCCATTCAATCATGCGTATATGTGTTCTAACGGGGTTAAAAAATTTTTATAGTGACTCAATATTGCATATATGTGTTCTAAGGCCGTAAAAAAAATTCATAGTGATTCAATCATGCATATATGTATTCTAAGGCTGTCAAAAAAATTTATAGTGATTAAATCATGCATATATGTGTTCTAAGGCTGTCAAAAAAAAATTATAATGATTCATTGACGCATATGTGTTCTAATGCTATCAAACAATTTTATAGTGATTCAATCGTGCATATATGTGTTCTAAGTCTGTCAAAAAATTTCATCGTGCACATATATGTTATAAGGCTGTCAAATAAATTTCATAATGATTCAATCATGCATATATTTGTTCTAACGTTGTCAAAAAAATTTCATAGAGATTCAATCATGCAGAAATGTGTTCTACGACTGTCAAAAAAAAATTATATTGATTCAATCATGCAAATATTTGCTCTACGGTTGTCCTAAAAAATTTATAGTGATTCAATTAAGCAAATATTTGTTGTAATATAGTAAAAAAAAATTTACAGTGTTTCAATCATGCATATATGTGTTGTAAGGATGTCAAAAAAAAGTCAGTGATTCAATCATGTTGATATGTGTTCCAAGGTTGTCAAAAAAATTTTATAGTGATTCAAACCTGCATATTTGTGTTCTAAGGCTGTCAAAAAACTTTCATAGTGATTCAATAATGCAGATATGTGTTTCAAGGTTGTCAAAAAAGTTTTATAGTGATTCAATCATGCGCAAATGTGTTCTACGGTAGTCAAAACAACATTATAGTGATTCTATCATACATATATGTGTTCTAAGGTTGTCAAAAAAAATTTGTAGTGATTCAATTAAGCATATATGTGTTCAAAGGCCGTCAAAAAATGTTTATAGTCATTCATTCATGCCTATTTATGTTCTAAGGCTGTCAAAAAAAGTTCATAGTGATTCAATCATGCATATATGTGTTCTAAGGCTGGTAAAAAAATTTCATAGTGATTCAATCATGCATATATGTGTTCTAAGGCTGTCAAAAAAATTTCAGAGTGATTCAATCATGCATATATGTAATCTAAGGCCGTTAAAAAAAAATCATAGTGATTCAATCATGCATATATGTATTTTAAGGCTATCAAAAAAATTTCATAGTGATTAAATCATGCATATATTTGTTCTGAGGCTGTCAAATAAATTTCATAGTGATTCAATGTTGCATATGTGTTCTAATGTTGTCAAAATCCTTTATAGTTGTTCAGTCATGCATCTACGTGATCTAAGGCTGTCAAAAAAAATTCATAGTGAATTCAATCATGCACATATGTGTTCTAAGACTGTAAAAAAAAATCATAGTGATTCAATCATGCACATATGTGTTCTAAGACTGTCAAAAAAAATTCATAGTGATTCAATCAAGCATATATGTGATCTAGGATTTCAAAAAAATTTCATAGTGATTCAATTATGCATATATGTGTTTTAAGGCTGTAAAAAAAAATTCATCGTGATTCAACCATGCATATATGTATTGTAAGGCTGTGAAGAAAATTTCATCATGATTCAATCATGGATATATGTATTCTAAGGCTCTCAAAAAAATTTCGTACTGATTCAATCACGTATATATGTGTTCTACGGTTGTCAAAACAATTTTATAGTGATTCAATCATACATACATGTGTATATATGTGTTCTAAGGCTATCAATTATGCATATATGTGTTCTAAGGCTATCAAAAAAAATTAATAATGATTCAATCATGCATATATGAGCTGTAATTCTGTTAAAAAAATTTCATAATGATTCTGTCAAGCAAATATGTGTTCTAAGGTTACCAAAAAAAACTCATAGTGGTTTAATCATGCATATATGTGTTCTAAGGCTGTCAAAAAAAAAATTATCGTGATTCAATCATGCATATATGTATTCTAAGGTTGTCAAAAAAAATTTATACTGAATCAATCATGCATATATGTGTTCAAATGCTGTCAAAAAAATTTATAGTGATTGAATCTTGTGTATATATGTTCTAAGGCTGTGACAAAAATTTCACAGTGATTCAATCAAGTATATATGTGTTCTAAGGCTGTGACAAAAATTTCATAGTGATTCAATCATGCAGATATGTGTTCTAAGGTTGTCAAAAAAAATTATAGTGATTCAATCATACATATATGTGTTCTAAGGCTGTCAAAAAAAGTTCATTGTGATTCAATCATGCATATATGCATTCTACGGCTCTCAAAAAATTTTTATAGTGGTTCAATCTTGCATTTATGTGTTCTAAGGCTGTCAAAAAAAGATCATAGTGATTCAATCATGTATATATGTGTTTTAAGGCTGTCAAAAAATTTTCATAGTGATTCAATCATGCAGATATGTGTTCTAAAGTGGTAAAAAAAAATTTATAGTGATTTAATCATGCATATATGTCTTCTAAGGCTGTAAAAAAAAAGTTATAGTGATTCAATCATGCATATATGTATTCTTTAGTGGTCAAATTATTTTTATAGTGATTCATTCATGAATATATGTGTTCTAATGGTGTGAATTTTTTTTTATAGTAATTCAATCATGCATTTATGTGTTCTAAAGCTGTAAAAAAATTCATAGTGATTAAATCAAGCATATATGTGTTCTAAGGCAGTAAAAAAAACTTCATAGTGATTCAATCACCCATACATATGTTCAAAGGCTGTCAAAAAAATTTCATAGTGACTTAATAAAGCATGTATGTGTTCTAATGATGTAAAAAAAAAACATTTAGTGATTCAATCTTGCAAATATGTGTTCTCTGGTTGTCAAAAAAAAATCATAGTGATTCAATCATGTGTATAGGTGTTCTAAGTCTGTCAAAAAAAATTTCATAGTGATTCAATCCTGTATATATGCGCTCTAAGGCTTTAAAAAAAATTCATAGTGATTCAATCAAACAGATATGTGTTATAAGGTTGTCAAAAATTTTTTATAGTGATTCAATCTTGCATATATGTGTTCTAATGCTGCCAAAAAATTTTTATAGTGATTCAATCATGCATATATATGTTTTAAGGCTGTCAAAAAAATTCCATAGTGATTCAATCTTGTATATATGTGTTCTAAGGCTGTCAAAAAAAATATACAGTGATCCAATCATGCATATATGTGTTCTAAGGTTGTCAAAAAAAAATTATAGTGACTCAATCAGAAATATATGGGATATAAGGTTGTAAAAAAATATTCATAGCAATTCAATAATGCATATATGTGTGCTACTGTTGTCAAAACTATTTTATAGTGATTCAATCATGCATATATGTGTTCTAAGGGTCTACAAAAAAATTTCATAGTGATCCAATCAGGCAAAATATGTGTTCTAAGGATCTCAAAAAAAAATCATAGTGATTCAATCGTGCATATAAGTGCTCTAAGGCTGTCAAAAAAATTTCATACTGATTCAATCATGCATATATGTGCTCCAAGGCTGTCAAAAAAATTTCATAGTGATTCAATCATGCATATATGTGTTCTATGGCGCTCAAAAAAAATTCAAACTGGTTCAATCTTGCATATATGTGTTATACGGCTGTCAAAAAAAAATTATAATGATCCAATCAAATATATACGTGTTCTAAGGCTTTCAAAAAAAATTATAGCGATTCAATATTGCATATACGTGTTCGAAGGTTATAAAAAAAATTCATAGTGATACAATCATGCACATATGTATTCTAAGGCGATCAAAAATTTTTTATAGTCATTCATTCATGAATATATGTGTTCTAATGGTGTGAAAAAAACGTTATAGTGATTCAATCATGCATATATGTGTTCTAAGGCTATAAAAAAAAATCACAGTGATTCAATCAAGCATATATGTGTTCTAAGGCAATAAAAAAATTTTATTCTGATTCAATCACGCATACATATGTTCAAAGGCTGTCAAAAAAAATTCATAGTGACTTAATCAAGCATTTATGTGTTCTAATGATGTCAAAAAAAATTCATAGTGATTCAATCATGCATATATGTGTTCTCTGGTTGTCAAAACAAAATCATAGTGATTCAATCATGAGTATAGGTGTTGTAAGTCTGTCAAAAAAAAATTATAGTGATTCAATCATGCATATAAGTGTTGAAAGGCTGTCAAAAAAAATTCAGTGATTCAATCATGGATATATATGTTCTAAAGCTGTCAAAAAAAATTCACAGTGATAAAATCATGCATATATGTGTTCTAATGTTGTCAAAAATATTCATAGTGATCCAATCATGCAAATATGTGTTCTAAGGCTCTCAAAAAAATCATAGTGATTAAATCATGCATATATGTGTTCTAAGGTTGTAAAAAACAAATCATAATGATTCAATGACGCATATCTGTTCTAATGCTATCAACCAATTTTATAGTGATTCAATCATGCATATATGTGTTCTAAGTCTGTCAAAAAATTTCATCGTGATTCAATCATGCACATATATGTTATAAGGCTGTCAAAAAAAAATCATAATGATTCAGTCATGCATATATTTGTTCTAACGCTGTCAAAAAAAATTCATAGAGATTCAATTATGCAGAAATGTGTTCTAAGGCTATCAAAAAAAATTTATATTGATTCAATCATGCAAATATTTGCTCTACGGTTGTCCTAAAAAATTTATAGTTATTCAATCATGCAAATATTTGTTCAGTCAAAAACATTTTACAGTGTTTCAATCATGCATATATGTGTTCTAAGAATGTCAAAAAAAAGTCAGTGATTCAATCATGTTGATATGTGTTCCAAGGTTGTCAAAAAAAATTTATAGTGATTCAAACTTGCATATTTGTGTTCTAAGGCTGTCAAAAAACTTTCATAGTGATTCAATAATGCAGATATGTGTTCCAAGGTTGTCAAAAAAGTTTTATAGTGATTCAATCTTGCGTAAATGTGTTCTACGGTAGTCAAAACAACATTAAAGTGATTCTATCATACATATATGTGTTCTAAGGTTGTCAAAAAAATTATAGTGATTCAATTAAGCATATATGTGTTCAAAGGCCGTCAAAAAATGTTTATAGTCATTCATTCATGCCTATTTATGTTCTAAGGCTGTCAAAAAAAGTTCATAGTGATTTAATCATTCATATATGTGTTCTAAGGCTGGTAAAAAAATTTCATAGTGATTCAATCATGCATATATGTGTTCTAAGGGTGTCAAAAAATTTTCAAGGTGATTCAATCATGCATATATGTCATCTAAGGCAGTCAAAAAAAAATTATAGTGATTCAATCATGCATATATGTGTTCTAACGGGGTTAAAAAAAAATTATATTGATTCAATCTCGCATATATATGTTCTAAGGCCGTTAAAAAAAATCATAGTGATTCAATCATGCATGTATGTATTTTAAGGCTGTCAAAAAAAATTCATAGTGATTAAATCATGCATATATTTGTTCTGAGGCTTTCAAAAAAATTTCATAGTGATTCAATGATGCATATGTGTTCTAATGTTGTCAAAATCTTTTATAGTTATTCAATCATGTATCTACGTGATCTAAGGCTGTCAAAAAAAATTCATAGTGATTTAATCATGCACATATGTGTTCTAAGACTGTCAAAAAAAAAAGCATAGTGATTCAATCATGCATATATTTGTTCTAACGCTATCAAAAAAAAAATTATAGAGATTCAATCATGTATATATTTGTTCTAAGGCTGTCAAAAAAATTTTATATTGATTCAATCATGCAGATGTTTTTTCTAAGGTTGTCCAAAAAAATTTATAGTGATTCAATCACGCAAATATGTGTTCTAAGGTCGCCAAAAAACATTCCTAGTGATTCAATCATGCATATATGTGTTCTAAGACTATAAAAAAAAATCATAGTGATTCAATCATGCAGATATGTATTCTGAGGCTGTCAAAAAAAAATTGTAGTGATTCAATCATGCAGATATGTGTTTTAAGTATGTCAAAAAAAAATTATTGTGATTCAATCAAGCATATATGTGATCTAAGATTTCAAAAAAAATTCATAGTGATTCAATCATGCATATATGTTTTTTAAGGCTGTCTAAAAAAATTCATTGTGATTCAACCATGCATATATGTATTGTAAGGTTGTGAAGAAAATTTCATCATGATTCAATCATGCATATATGTATTCTAAGGCTCTAAAAAAAATTCATACTGATTCAATCACGTATATATGTGTTCTACGGTTGTCAAAACAATTTCATAGTGATTCAATCATACATATATGTGTTGAGAGGCTGTCAAAAAAAAAATTTAGTGATTCAATCATGCAGCTATGTGTTCTAAGGTTGTCAAAAAAAAAATTGTAGTGATGAAATCATGCATATGTGTGTTCTAAGGCTGTCAAAAAAAATTCTTAGTGATTCAATCATTCATATATGAGTTGTAATGCTGTTAAAAGTTTTTCATAATGATTGAATCTCTCATATATGTTTTCTAAGGCTGTCAAAAAAAAAATTCATTGTGATTCAATCATGCATATATGTGTTCTAAGGATATCAAAGAAATTTCATCGGGATTCAATCATGCATATATGTATTCTAAGGCTGTCAAAAAAATTTCATAGTGATTTAATCATGCAAATATGTGTTCCAAGGTAGTAAAAAAAAATTATAGTGATTCAATCCTGCATATATGAGGTCTACGATTGTCAAAACAATTTCATAGTGATTTAATCATGCAGATATGTGTTCTAAGGTTGTCAAAAAAAATTTGTAGCGATTCAATCATGCATATATGTGTTCTAAGGCTCTTAAAAAAATTTCATAATGATTCAATCAAGCATATATATGAGTTCTTAGGGTGACAAAAAAATTTAATAGTGATTCAATTATGCATATATGTGTTCTAAGGCTATCAAAAAAATTTAATAGTGATTCAATCATGCATATATGAGCTGTAATTCTGTTAAAAAACATTCATAATGATTCAATCAAGCAAATATGTGTTCTAAGGTCACCCAAAAAAACTCATAGTGATTCAATCATGCATATATGTGTTCTAAGGCTGTCAAAAAAAATTTATCGTGATTCAATCATGCATATATGTATTCCAATTTTGTCAAAAAAAAATTATAATGATTCAATCATGCATATATGTGTTCAAATGCTTTCAAAAAAATTTATAGTGATTGAATCTTGTGTATATATGTTCTAAGGCTGTGACAAAAATTTCACAGTGATTCAATCATGCATATATGTGTTCTAAGACTGTGACAAAAATTTCATAGTGATTCAATCATGCAGATATGTGTTCTAAGGTTGTCAAAAAAAATTATAGTCATCCAATCATACATATATGTGTTCTAAGGCTGTCAAAAAAATATCATTGTGATTCAATCATGCATATATGCACTCTACGACTGTCAAAAAAAATTCATAGTGGTTCAATCTTGCATATATGTGTTCTATGGCTGTAAAAAAAAAATCATAGTGATTCAATCACGTATATATGTGTTTTAAGGCTGTCAAAAAATTTTCATAGTGATTCAATCATGCAAATATGTGTTCTAAGGTGGTCAAAAAAAATTTATAGTGATTCAATCATGCATATATGTGTTCTAAGGCTGTAAAAAAAAAGTCATAGTGATTCAATCATGCATATATGTATTCTACGGTGGTCAAATTCTTTTTATAGTGATTCATTAAAGAATATATGTGTTCTTATGGTGTGAATTTTTTTTTATAGTAATTCAATCATGCATTTATGTGTTCTAAGGCTGTAAAAAAATTCATAGTGATTCAATCAAGCATATATGTGTTCTAAGGCAGTAAAAAAACTTCATAGTGATTCAATCACTCATACATATGTTCAAAGGCTGTCAAAAAAATTTCATAGTGACTTAATAAAGCATATAAGTGTTCTAATGATGTCAAAAAAAAAATTTAGTGATTCAATCATGCATATATGTGTTCTCTGGTTGTAAAAAAAAATTCATAGTGATTCAATCATGTGTATAGGTTTTCTAAGTATGTCAAAAAAATTCATAGTGATTCAATCTTGTGTATATGTGTTCTAAGGCTGTCAAAAAAAAATTCACAGTGATTCAATCATGTATATATGCGCTCTAAGGCTTTAAAAAAAATCATAGTGATTCAATCAAGCATATATGTGTTATAAGGTTGTCAAAAAATTTTCATAGTGATTCAATTTTGCATATATGTGTTCTAATGCTGCCAAAAAAAATTTATAGTGATTCAATCTTGCATATATGTGTTCTAAGGCTGTCAAAAAAAATATACAGCGATCCAATCATGCATATATATGTTCTAAGGCTGTCAAAAAAAATCATAGTGACTCAATCATAAATATATGGGACATAAGGTTGTAAAAAAAAAATCATAGCGATTCAATAATGCGTATATGTGTGCTAGTGTTGTCAAAACTATTTTATAGTGATTCAATCATGCATATATGTGTTCTAAGGGTCTACAAAAAAATTTCATAGTGATCCAATCATGCAAAATATGTGTTCTAAGGATTTAAAAAAAAAAATCATAGTGATTCAATCATGCATATATGTGCTCTAAGGCTGTCAAAAAAATTTCATAGACAATCAATCATGCATATATGTGCTCCAAGGCTGTCAAAAAAATTTCATAGTGATTCAATCATGCATATATGTGTTCTACGGCTCTAAAAAAAAATTCAAACTGGTTCAATCTTGCATATATGTGTTCTAAGGCTGTCAAAAAAAACTTATAATGATCCAATCATGCATATACGTGTTCTAAGGCTGTCAAAAAAAAATTATAGCGATTTAATCATACATATACGTGTTCGAACGTTATAAAAAAAATTCATAGTGATTCAATCATGCACATATGTATTCTAAGGCGGTCAAAATTTTTTTATAGTCATTCATTCATGAATATATGTGTTCCAATGGTGTGAAAAAAATGTTATAGTGATTCAATCATGCATATATGTGTTCTAAGGCTGTAAAAAAAATTCATAGTGATTCAATCAAGCATATATGTGTTCTAAGGCTGTAAAAAAATTTCATTCGGATTCAATCACGCATACATATGTTCAAAGGCTGTCAAAAAAATTTCGTAGTGACTTAATCAAGCATTTATGTGTTCTAATGATGTCAAAAAAAATTCATAGTGATTCAATCATGCATATATGTGTTCTCTGGTTGTCAAAAAAAAATTCATAGTGATTCAATCATGTGTATAGGTGTTGTAAGTTTGTCAAAAAAAAATTATAGTGATTCAATCATGCATATAAGTGTTGAAAGGCTGTCAAAAAAAATTCATAGTGATTCAATCATGGATATATGTGTTCTAAAGCTATCAAAAAAAAATCACAGTGTTAAAATCATGCATATATGTGTTTTAATGCTGTCAAAAAATATTCATAGTGATCCAATCATGCAAATATGTGTTCTAAGGTTCTAAAAAAAAATCATACTGATTTAATCATGCATATATGTGCTCCAAGGCTGTCAAAAAAAATTCATAGTTATTCTATCATGCATATATGCGTTCTACGACTCTCAAAAAAAAATCATAGTCGTTCAATCTTGCATATATGTGTTCTAAGGCTGTGAAAAAAAAATTATAGTGATTCAATCATGTATATATGTGTTTTAAGGCTGTCAAATTTTTTTTATAGTGATTCAATCATGCAGATATGTGTTTTAAGGTGGTCAAAAAAATTTATAGTGATTCAATCATGCATATATGTGTTCTAAGGCTGTAAAAAAAGAATAATAGTGATTCAATCATGTTTATATGTATTCTAAGGCAGTCAAAATTTTTTTATAGTGATTCATTCATGAAGATATGTGTTCTAAGGCAGTCAAAACATTTTTTAGTGATTCCAACATGCATATATGTGTTCTAAGGCTGTCAAAAAAAAATCATAGTGTTCAATCTTGCATATATAAATTTTAAGGCTGTCAAAAAAATTTATAGGGATTGAATCATGCATATATTTTCTCTAATACAGTAAAAAAAAATATAGTGATTCAATCATGCATATACGTGTTCTAAGGATGTCAAAAAAAGTTCATAGTGATTCAATAATGCTGAAATGTCATCCAAGGTTGTCAAAAAAATTTCATAGTGATTCCAACTTGCATATATATGTTCTAAGGCTGTCAAAAAAAATTCATAGGGATTCAATAATCCAGATATGTGTTCCAAGGTTGTCAAAAAAAATCATAGTGATTAAATCATGCATATATGTGTTCTACGGTAGTCAAAACAACTTCATAATGATTCAATCAGACATTTATGTGTTCTAAGGCTGTCAAAAAAAATTCATAGTGATTCAATCATGCAAATATGTGTTCTAAGGTTGTGAAAAAAAAATTGTACTGATTCAATCATACATATATGTGTTTTAAGGCCGTCAAAAAATTTTCATAGTCATACAATCATGCATATATGTGTTTTAAGTCTGTTAAAAAATTTTTATAGTGATTCAATCACGTATATAAGTGTTCTAAAGCTGTCAAAAATATTTCATAGTGATTCAATCATGCATATATGCATTCTAAGGCTATCAAAAAAAATTTAGAGTGATTCAATCATGCATATATGTATTCTAAGGCTGTCAAAAAAAATTTATAGTGATTCAATCATGCCTATATCTGTTCCAACGGGGTTAAAATTTTTTTATAGTGATTCAATCTTGCAAATATGTATTCTAAAAATGTCAAAAAAAAATTTATAGTGATTCAATCATGCAAATATATATACTAAGGCTGTCAAAAAAAAATTGTAGTGATTTAATCATGGATATATGTATTCTAAGGCTGTCAAAAAAAATTCATAGTGATTAAATAATGCATATAAGTGTTCTAAGGCTATCAAAAAAATTTCATTGTGATTCAATGATGCATATGCGTTCTAATGCTGTCAAAATTTTTTATAGAGATTCAATCATGCATATATGTGTTCTAAGGTTGTCAAAAAAAATTCATATTGATTCAATCATGCACAGATGTGTCCTAAGGCTGTCAAAAAAAATTCATAGTGACTCAATCATGCATATATTTGTTCAAACGCTGTCAAAAAATTTTCATAGAGATTCAATCATGTAGAAATGTATTCTAAGGCTGTTAAAAAAATTTATATTGATTCAATCATGCAGATATTTGTTCTAAGGCTGTCCTAAAAAATTTATAGTGATTCAATCATGCAAATATTTGTCCTAATACAGTCAAAAAAATTATAGTGATTCAATCATGCATATATGTGTTCTAAGGATGTCAAAAAAAATTCATAGTGATTCAATCATGCTGATATGTGTTCCAAGGTTGTAAAAAAAAAATCGTAGTGATTCAAACCTGCATATTTGTGTTCTAAGGCTGTCAAAAAATTTTTATAGTGATTCAATAATGCAGATATGTGTTACAAGGTTGTGAAAAAATGTTCATAGTGATTCAACCATACATATATGTGTTCTAAGGCCATCAAACAAATTTCATAGCGATTCAATCATGCATATATGTGTTTGAAGGCTGTCAAAATTTTTTTATAGTGATTCAATCATACATATATGTATTCTGAGGCTGTCAAAAAAAATCCAGAGTGATTCAATCACGCATTTATGTATTCTAATGCTGTCCAAAAAAAGTTATAGTGATTCAATCATGCGTATATGTGTTCTAACGGGGTTAAAAAAAATTTATAGTGATTCAATATTGCATATATGTGTTCTAAAGCCATAAAAAAATCATAGTGATTCAATCATGCATATATGTATTCTAAGGCTGTCAAAAAAATTCATAGTGATTAAATCATGCATATATGTGTTCTAAGGCTGTCAAAAAAAAAATCATAATGATTCAATGATGCATATGTGTTCTAATGCTATCAAACAATTTTATAGTGATTCAATCGTGCATATATGTTTTCTAAGTCTGTCAAAAAAATTTATCGTGATTCAATCATGCACATATATGTTATAAGGCTGTCAAAAAAAATTCATAATGATTCAATCATGCATATATTTGTTCTAACGCTGTCAAAAAAAATTCATAGAGATTCAATCATGCAGAAATGTGTTCTAAGGCTGTCAAAAAAAATTATATTGATTCAATCATGCAAATATTTGCTCTACGATTGTCCTAAAAAATTTATAGTGATTCAATCATGCAAATATTTCTTGTAATACAGCCAAAAAAAATTTACAGTGTTTCAATCATGCATATATGTGTTCTAAGGTTGTCAAAAAAAAGTTTGTGATTCAATCATGTTGATATGTGTTCCAAAGTTGTCAAAAAAATTTTATAGTGATTCAAACTTGCATATTTGTGTTCTAAGGCTGTCAAAAAACTTTCATAGTGATTCAATAATGCAGATATGTGTTCCAAGGTTGTCAAAAAAGTTTTAGAGTGATTCATAGATGCGTAAATGTATTCTACGGTAGTCAAAACAACATTATAGTGATTCTATCATGCATATATGTGTTCTAAGGTTTTCAAAAAAAAATTATAGTGATTCAATTAAGCATATATAGTTCAAAGGCCGTCAAAAAATGTTTATAGTCATTCATTCATGCCTATTTATGTTCTAAGGCTGTCAAAAAAAGTTCATAGTGATTCAATCATGCATATATGTGTTCTAAGGCTGGTAAAAAAAATTCATAGTGATTCAATCATGCATATATGTTTTTTAAGGCTGTCAAAAAAAATTTAGAGTGATTCAATCATGCATATATGTAATCTAAGGCAGTCAAAAAAAATTATAGTGATTCAATCATGCATATATGTGTTCTAACGGGGTTAAAAAAAAATTATATTGATTCAATCTTGCATATATATGTTCTAAGGCCGTTGAAAAAAAATCATAGTGATTCAATCATGCATATATGTATTTTAAGGCTGTCAAAAAAAATTCATAGTGATTAAATCATGCATATATTTGTTCCGAGGCTGTCAAAAAAATTTCATAGTGATTCAATGATGCATATGTGTTCTAATGTTGTCAAAATCTTTTATAGTTATTCAATCATGCATCTACGTGATCTAAGGCTGTAAAAAAAAATTCATAGTGATTCAATCATGCACGTATGTGTTCTAAGACTGTCAAAAAAAAATCATAGTGATTCAATCATGCATATATTTGTTCTAACGCTATCAAAAAAAAAATTATAGATATTCAATCATGTATATATTTGTTCTAAGGCTGTCAAAAAAATTTTATATTGATTCAATCATGCAGATGTTTTTTCTAAGGTTGTCCAAAAAAATTTATAGTGATTCACTCACGCAAATATGTGTTCTAAAGTCGCCAAAAAACATTCCTAGTGATTCAATCATGCATATATGTGTTCTAAGACTATAAAAAAAAATCATAGTGATTCAATCATGCAGATATGTATTCTGAGGCTGTCAAAAAAAAATTGTAGTGATTCAATCATGCAGATATGTGTTTTAAGTATGTCAAAAATAAATTATTGTGATTCAATCAAGCATATATGTGATCTAAGATTTCAAAAAAAAATCATAGTGATTCAATCATGCATATATGTTTTTTAAGGCTGTCAAAAAAAATTTAGAGTGATTCAATCATGCATATATGTAATCTAAGGCAGTCAAAAAAAAATTATAGTGATTCAATCATGCATATATGTGTTCTAACGGGGTTAAAAAAAATTTATATTGATTCAATCTTGCATATATATGTTCTAAGGCCGTTGAAAAAAAATCATAGTGATTCAATCACGCATATATGTATTTTAAGGCTGTCAAAAAAAATTCATAGTGATTAAATCATGCATATATTTGTTCCAAGGCTGTCAAAAAAATTTCATAGTGATTCAATGATGCATATGTGTTCTAATGTTGTCAAAATCTTTTATAGTTATTCAATCATGCATCTACGTGATCTAAGGCTGTAAAAAAAAATTCATAGTGATTCAATCATACACGTATGTGTTCTAAGACTGTCAAAAAAAAATCATAGTGATTCAATCATGCATATATTTGTTCTAACGCTATCAAAAAAAAAATTATAGAGATTCAATCATGTATATATTTGTTCTAAGGCTGTCAAAAAAAATTTATATTGATTCAATCATGCAGATGTTTTTTCTAAGGTTGTCCAAAAAAATTTATAGTGATTCAATCACGCAAATATGTGTTCTAAGGTCGCCAAAAAACATTCCTAGTGATTCAATCATGCATATATGTGTTCTAAGACTATAAAAAAAAATCATAGTGATTCAATCATGCAGATATGTATTCTGAGGCTGTCAAAAAAAATTTGTAGTGATTCAATCAAGCAGATATGTGTTTTAAGTATGTCAAAAATAAATTATTGTGATTCAATCAAGCATATATGTGATCTAAGATTTCAAAAAAAATTCATAGTGATTTAATCATGCATATATGTGTTCTAACAAGGTTAAAAAAAATTATAGAGATTCAATCTTGCATATATGTGTTCTAAGGCCGTCATTTATAATTCACAGTGATTCAATCAAGCATATATGTATTCTAAGGCTGTCAAAAAAATTTCATAGTGATTAAATCATGCACATATGAGTTCTAAGGCTGTCAAAAAAGTTTTATAGTGATTCAATGATGCATATGTGTTCTAATGTTGTCAAAATTTTTTATAGTGATTCAATCATGCATATATGTGTTCTAAGGCTGCCAAAAAAATTTCATAGTCATTCAATCATGCACAAATGTGTTCTAAGGCTTTAAAAAAAATCATAGTGATTCAATCATGCATATATTTGTTCTAACGCTGTCAATAAAATTTCATAGAGATTCAATTAAGCAAAAATGTGTTCTATCATGCAGATATTTGTTCTAAGGTTGTCCTAAAAAATTTAAAATGATTCAATCAAGCAAATTTGTGTTCTAAGTTCACCAAAAAAAAACTCATAGTGATTCAATCATGCATATATGTTTTATAAGGCTATAAAAAAAATTCATAGCGATTCAATTATGCATATATGTGTTCCAAGACTATCAAAAAAAAATCATAGTGATTGAATCATGCAAATATGTGTTCTAAGGTTGTCAAAAAAAATTTGTAGTGATTCAGTCATGCATATATGTGTTCTAAGGCTGTAAAAAAAAATTTATTTTGATTTAATCAACCATATATTTGATCTAAGGCTGTCAAAAAAATTTCATAGTGAATCAATCATGCATATATGGGTTTTAAGGCTGTCAAAAAAAATTCATCGTGATTCAACCATGCATATATGTATTATAGGCTGTGAAGAAAATCTCATCGTGATTCAATCATGTATATATGTATTCTAAGGCGCTAAAAAAAATTCATTGTGATTCAATCGTGCAGATATGTGTTCCAAGGTTGTCAAAAAAAATTTATAGTGATTCAATCATGCATATATGTGTTCTATGGTTGTCAAAACAATTTCATTGTGATTCAATCATACATATATGTGTTGAAAGGCTGTCAAAAAAATTTCATACTGATTCAATCATGCACATATGTGCTCTAAGGTTGTCAAAAAAAATTATAGTGATTCAATCATACATATATGGGTTCTAAGGCTATAAAAAAAATTTCAGAGTGATTCAATCTTGCATATATGTGTTCTAAGGTTGTTAAAAAAAATCCTTAGTGATTCAAACATGCATATATGTATTCTAAGGCTGTCAAAAAAATTTAATAGTGACTCAATCCTGCATATATGAGTTGTAATGCTATTAAAAAATTTCATAATGATTCAATCTTGCATATATGTGTTCTAAGGCTGTAAAAAAAAAAAATCATAGTGATTCAATCATGAATATATTTGTTCTAAGGCTATCAAAAAAAATTCATCGTGATTCTATCATGCATATTTGTATTCTAAGGCTGTCAAAAAAATTTCATAGTGATTCAATCATGCAGATATGTGTTCCCAGGTTGTCAAAAAACTTTCATAGTGATGCAATCCTCCATATATGTGTTCTACAGTTGTCAAAACAATTTTATAGTGATTTAATCATCCATATATGTGTTCAAAGGCTTTCAAAAAAAATTGATAGTGATTCAATCATGCAGATATGTGTTCTAAGGTTGTCAAAAAAAATTTACTGATTCAATCATGTATATATGTGTCCTAAGGCTGTTAAAAATTTTTTATAGTGATTCAATCAAGCATATATGTGTCCTAAGGCTGTCAAAAAAATTTCATAGTGATTCAATCAAGCATATATGTGTTCTAAGGCTGTCAAAAAAAATTCATAGTGATTCAATCATGCATATATATGTTCTAAGGCTGTCAAAAAAATTCCATAGTGATTCAATCATGCATATATGTATTCTAAGGCTGTCAAAAAAAATTATCAGGGATTCAATCATGCTTATATGTGTTGTAACGTTGTTAAAATTTTGTTATTATGATTCAATCTTGCATATATTTTTTCTAAGGCTGTTAAAAAAAAATCATATTGATTTAATCATGCATATTTGTCCTCTAAGGCTGTCAAAAAAAATTCATCATGATTCAATCACACATATATGTATTCTAAGGTTGTCAAAAAAAATTTATAATGATTCAAGCCAGCAGATATTTTTTGTAAGGTTCTCAAAAAAAAATTATAGTGATTCAATCATGCATATATGTGCTCAAATGCCGTAAAAAAAATTTATAGTGATTCAATCTTGCGTATAAGTGTTCTAAGGCTGTGACAAAAATTTCATAGTGATTCAATCATGCATATACATGTTCTAAGGCTGTCACAAAATTTTCATAGTGATTCAATCCTGCAAATATGTGTTTTAAGGTTGTCATTTAAATTTATAGTGATTCAATCATACATATATGTCTTCTAAGGCAGTAAAAAAAAATTCATTGTGATTCAATCAAGCATATATGTCTTCTAAGGCTCTCAAAAAAATTTCATAGTGATTCAATCATGCATATATGTTTTATAAGATTGTCAAAAAAAGTTCATAGTGATTCAATCATGCATATATGTGTTCTAAGGCTGTCAAAAAAATTTCAATGTTATTTAATCATGCATATATGCATTCTAAGGCTATCAAAAAAAATTTATAATGATTCAATCATGTAGATATTTGTCCTTAGGTTGTCAAAAAAAAATTATAGTGATTCAATCATGCATATATGTGTTCAAATGTTGTCAAAAGATTCAAGGTTGTCAAAACAGATTCAATCGTGCAGATATGTGTTCTAAGGTTGTGAAAATAGATTCATGGTGAGTGAATCCTACATATATGTGTTTTAAATTTGTCAAAAAAAACTCATAGTGATTCAATCATGCATATTTGTCTTCTAAGGCTGTCAAAAAAAATTCATAGTGGTTCAATCATGCAGATATGTGTTCTAATGTTGTTTAAAAAAATTCATCATGATTCAATCATGCATATATCTATTCTAAGGCTGTCAAAAAAAAATCATAGTGATTCAGTCATGCATATATGGGTTCTGAGGCTGTCAAAGAAATTTCATAGTGATTCAATCATGCATATATCTGTTCTACTGTTGTCCAAACACTTTCTTAGTGATTCAATCATATATATATATGTGTTCTAAGGCTGTCAAAAAAATTTCATAGTGATTTAATCATGCATATATGTGTTCTAAGCTTTTCAAAAAAAATTATCGTAATTCAATCATGCATATATATATATATATATATATATATATATATATATATATATATATATATATATATATATATATATATATATATATATATTCCAAGGCTGTAAAAAAAAATTCATCAAGATTCAATCATGCATATCTGTATTCTAAGGCTGTCAAAAATACTTCATAGTGATTCAATCATGCGGATATGTCTTACAAGGTTGTCAAAATTTTTTTATAGTGATTCAATAATGCATATATGTGTTCTACAGTTGTCAAAATAGTTTCATCATGATTCAATCATACCTATATGAGTTCTAATGCTGTAAAAAAAATTCAAAGTGATTCAATCATGCAAATATGTATTCTAAGGTTGTCAACAAAATTTTGTAGTGATTTAAACATGCATATATGTGTTCTATGGCTGTCTAAAAAATTTCATAGTGATTCAATCATGCATATTTATGTTCTAACGCTGTAAAAAAAAATCATAGTGATTCAATCACGCATATATGTGTTTTAAGGCTATCAAAAAAAATTCACAGTGACTCAATCATGCATAAATGTGTTCTAAGGCTGTAAAAAAAAATCATAGTGATTCAATCATGCATATATGTATTTAAGGCTGTCAAAAAAATTTTGTCGTGATTTAATCATGGATATATGTCTTCTAAGGCTGTCAAAAAAAATTCAGGGTGATTCAATAATGCATATATGAGTTCTAAGGCTGACAAAAAAAAATTATTGTGATTTAATCATGCATATATGTGTCTGAATGCTGTCAAAATTTTTTTATAGTGATTCAATCATGCATATATGTGTTCTAAGGCTGTCAAAAAAATTTCTTAATGATTCAATCATACACATATATGTTGTAAGGCTGTCAAAAAAATGTTATAGTGCTTCAATACTACTTATATTTGTTCTAAGGCTGTCAAAAAATTTTCATAGTGATTCAATCATGCAGAAATGTGGTCTAAGGATGTCAAAAAAAAATTATATTAATTCTATCATGCAAATTTTTGTTCTAAGGTTGTCTATAAAAATTTATAGTGATTCAATCATGCATATATGTGTTCTAAGGCCATCAAAAAATATTCATAGTGATTCAATCGTGCATATATTTGTTCTAAGGCTGTCAAAAAAAATTCATAGTGATTCAATCATGCAGAAATGTGGTCTAATGATGTCAAAAAAAAATTACATTGATTCTATCATGCAGATATTTGTTCTAAGGTTGTCTAATAAAACTTATAGTGATTCAATCATGCATATTTGTGTTCTAATGCCATCAAAAAAAATTCCTAGCGATTGAATCATGCATATATGTGTTCTAAGGCTGTTAAATTTTTTTTATAGTGATTCAATCAAGCATATATGTGTCCTAAGGCTGTCAAAAAAACTTCATAGTGATTCATTCAAGCATATATGTGTTCTAAGGCTGTCAAAAAAAATTCATAGTGATTCAATCATGCATATATATGTTCTAAGGCTGTCAAAAAAATTCCATAGTGATTCAATCATGCATATATGTATTCTAAGGCTGTCAAAAAAATTTAATAGTGATTCAATCATGCTTATATGAGTTGTAACGTTGTTAAAATTTTTTTATTATGATTCAATCTTGCATATATGTGTTCTAAGGCTGTTAAAAAAAAAATCATATTGGTTTAATCATGCATATATGTCCTCTAAGGCTGTCAAAAAAAATTCATCATGATTCAATCATGCATATATGTATTCTAAGCTTGTCAAAAAAAAATTATAATGATTCAAGCTTGCAGATATTTGTTGTAAGGTTCTCAAAAAAAAATTATAGTGATTCAATCATGCATATATGTGCTCAAATGCCGTAAAATTTTTTTTATAGTGATTCAATCTTGCGTATGAGTGTTCTAAGGCTGTGACAAAAATTTCATAGTGATTCAATCATGCATATATGTGTTATAAGGCTGTCACAACATTTTCATAGTGATTCAATTCTGCAGATATGTGTTTTAAGGTTGTCATTTAAATTTATAGTGATTCAATCATACATATATGTGTTCTAAGGAAGTCAAAAAAATTTCATTGTGATTCAATCAAGCATATATGTCTTCTAAGGCTCTCAAAAAAATTTCACAGTGATTCAATCATGCATATTTGTGTTATAAGATTGTCAAAAAAAGTTCATAGTGATTCAATCATACATATATGTGTTCTAAGGCTGTCAAAAAAATTTCAATGTTATTCAATCATGCATATATGGATTCTAAGTCTATCAAAAAAAAATTATAATGATTCAATCATGTAGATTTTTGTCCTAAGGTTATCAAAAAAAAATTATAGTGATTCAATCATGCATATATGTGTTCAAATGCTGTCAAAATTTTTTTATAGTGATTCAAGGTTCTCAAAATAGATTCAATCATGCAGATATGTGTTCTAAGGTTGTGAAAATAGATTCATGGTGAGTCAATCGTACAGATATGTGTTTTAAAGTTGTCAAAAAAAAATCATAGTGATTCAATCACGCATATTTGTCTTCTAAGGCTGTCAAAAAAATTTCATAGTGGTTCAATCATGCAGATATGTGTTCTAATGCTGTTTAAAACATTTCATCATGATTCAATCATGCATCTATCTATTCTAAGGATGTAAAAAAAAATTCATAGTGATTCAGTCATGCATATATGGGTTCTGAGGCAGTCAAAGAAAATTGATAGTGATTCAATCTTGCATATATGTGTTCTACTGTTCAAACACTTTCGTAGTGATTCAATCATATATATATGTGTTCTAAGGCTGTCAAAAAAATTTCATAGTGATTCAATCTTGCATATATGTGTTTTAAGCTTTTCAAAAAAATTTATCGTAATTCAATCATGCATATATATATTCTAAGGCAGTAAAAAAAAATTCATCATGATTCAATCATGCATATCTGTATTCTAAGGCAGTCAAAAAAATTCATAGTGATTCAATCATGCGGATATGTCTTACAAGGTTGTCAAATTTTTTTATAGCGATTCAATAATGCATATTTGCATTCAACAGTTGTCAAAACAGTTTCATCATGATTCAATCATACCTATATGAGTTATAACGCTGTCAAAAAAATTTCAAAGTGATTCAATCATGCAAATATGTGTTGTAAGGTTGTCAACAAAATTTTGTAGTGATTTAAACATGCATATATATGTTCTAAGGCTGTCTAAAAAATTTCATAGTGATTCAATCATGCATATTTATGTTCTAACGCTGTAAAAAAAAAATCATAGTGATTCAATCATGCATATATGTGTTTTAAGGCTATAAAAAAAATTTCACAGAGACTCAATCATGCATAAATGTGTTCTAAGGCTGTAAAAAAAAATCATAGTGATTCAATCATGCAAATATGTATTCTAAGGCAGTCAAAAAGAATTTGTCATGATTTAATCATGGATATATGTCTTCTAAGGCTATAAAAAAAAATTCATAGTGATTCTATCATGCGTATATGTGTTCTATGGCTGTCAAAAAAATTCAAATTTATTTAATCTTGCACATGTTCTAAGGCTGTTAAAAAATTTTGATAGTGATTCAATCATGCATATATGTGTTCTAAGGCTATCAAAAAAATTTCATAGTCATTCAATCATGTATATACGTGTTCTAAGGCTCTCAAAAAAAATTCAGGGTGATTCAATAATGCATATATGAGTTCTAAGGCTGACAAAAAAAATTTTATTGTGATTTAATCAAGCATATATGTGTCCGAATGCTGTAAAAAAATTTTATAGTGATTCAATCATGCATATGTGTTCTAAGGCTGTCAAAAAAAATTCTTAATGATTCAATCATACACATATGTGTTGTAAGGCTGTCAAAAAAATGTGATAGTGCTTCAATACTACTTATATTTGTTCTAAAGCTGTCAAAAAAAATTCATAGTGATTCAATCATGCAGAAATGTGGTCTAAAGATGTCAAAAAAAAATTACATTGATTCTATCATGCAAATATTTGTTCTAAGGTTGTCTAATAAAACTTATAGTGATTCAATCATGCATATTTGTGTTCTAAAGCCATCAAAATTTTTTTCTAGTGATTCAATCATGCATATATGTGTTCTAAGGCTGTGAAAAAAGTTTCATAGTGATTCAATCATGCAGATATGTGTTCTAGGTTTGTCAAAAAAAATTTATAGTGATTCAATCTTGCATATATGCGTTCTAAGGCTGTCAAAAAGTTTTCATTGTAATTCAATCAAGCATATTTGTGTTTCAAGACTATCAAAAAAAATTATAGTGATCCAATCACACATATATGTGTTCTAAGGCAGTAAAAAAAAATTCATAGTGATTCAATCATGCATATATGTGTTCTAAGAATGTCAAAAAAATTTCATCATGATTCAATCATGCAGATATTTGTTCTAAGGCTATCAAGAAAATTTTATAATGATTCAGTCATGCATATATGTGTTCAAAGGCTGTCAAAAAAATTTCATGGTGAGTCACTAACACGTATATGTGTTCTAAGTCCGCCAAAAAAAATTCATAGTGGTTCAATCATGCATATATGTGTTCTAAGGTTGTAAAAAAAAACTCATAGTGATTCAATCATGCATATATGTGTTCTAAGGATGTCAAAAAAATTTCATCATGATTCAATCATGCAGATATTTGTTCTAAGGTTGTCAAGAAAAATTTATAGTGATTCAGTCATGCATATATGTGTTAAAAGGCTGTCAAATTTTTTCATGGTGATTCACTAATGCATATATGTGTTATAAGTCTGCCAAAAAAAATTCGAAGTGATTCAATCATGCATATATGTGTTCTAAGGCTATCAAAAAAATTCAGCTTGATTCAATCATGCATGTATGTATTCAAAGGCTGTCAAAAAAAATTTATAGTGATTCAATCATGTAGATATTTGTTCTAAGATTGTCAAAAATAATTTATGGTGATTCAATCATGCATATATGTGTTCATAGGCTATCACAAAAATTTTATAGTGATTCAATCTTGCATATATATGTTCTAAGGTTGTTAAAAAAATTCATAGTGATTCAATCATGCATATATTTGTTTTAAGGCTGTCAAAAAAATTTAATAGTGATTCAATCACGCAAATATGTGTTCTAAGGTTTTAAAAAAAAATTTATCATGATTTAATCATGCATATATGTGTTCTAACACAGTCAAAAAAAATTTTTAGTGATTCAATCATCCATATATGTGTTCTAAGGCTCTTAAAAATTTTTGTTGTGATTCAATCATCCAGATATGGGTTCCAAGGTTGTCAAAAAAAATTAATAGTGATTTAATCATGCATATATGTGTTTTAATGTTGTCAAAAAAATTTCATAGTGTTTCAATTTAGTATATATGTGTTCTAAGGATGTCAAAAAAAAATCATAGAGATTCAATCTTGCATATATATGTTCTAAGAAAGTCAAAAAACAAAATTCATAGTATATGTGTTCTAAGGCTGTCAAATAAATTTCATAGTGATTCAAACATGCATATATGTGTTCTTAGGCTATCAAAAAAATTTCATGGTGATTCAATCATACATATATGTATTCTCAGGCTCTCAAAAAATTTTTATAGTGATTAAACCTTGCTGATATTTGTTCTAAGGTTGTCAAAAAAAATTTATAGTGATTCAATGATGCATATATGTGTTCAAATGTTATCAAAAAATTTTTATTGTGATTCAATCATGCGTATATGTGTTATAAGGTTGTCAAAAAAAATTCATAGGGATTCAATCATGCATATATTTGTTCTAAGGCGGTCCCAAAAAATTCATAGTGATTCAATCATACAGATATGTGTTGTAAGGTTGTAAAAAAAAAATTATCGTGAATCAATCATGCAAATATGTGTTCTAACGCAGTCAAAAAAATTTTTAGTGATTCAATCATGCATATATGTGTTCTAAGGCTGTCAAAAAAAGTTTGTTATGATTTAATCATGCAGATATGTGTTCCAAGGTTGTAAAAAACAAATCATAGTGATTCAATCAAGCATATATGTATTCTAAGGCCATCAAAAAAAAATTGTAGTGATTTAATCATGGATATATGTCTTCTAAGGCAATCAAAAAAGTTTCATAGTGATTCTAGCATGCATATGTGTTCTATGGCTGTCAAAAAAAATTCAAATTTATTCAATCTTGCACATGTTCTAAGGATGTTAAAAAATTTTGATAGTGATTCAATCATGCATATATGTGTTATAAGGCTATCAAAACAATTTCATAGTCATTCAATCATGTATATACATGTTCTAAGGCTGTGAAAAAAAATTCATGGTGATTCAATAATGCATATATGAGTTCTAAGGCTGCCAAAAAAATTTTATTGTGATTTAATCATGCATATATGTGTCCGAATGCTGTCAAAAAAATTTAATAGTGATTCAATCCTGCATATATGTGTTCTAAGGCTATCAAAAAATTTCATCATGATTCAATCATGCATATTTGTATTCTATGGCTGTCAAAAAATTTTAAAAGTGATTCAATCATGCAGATATTTGTTCTAAGGTTGTCAAGAAAATTTTATAGTGACTCAGTCATGCATATATGTGTTCAAACGCTGTCAAAAAATTTTCATGGTGACTTAGTCATGTGTATATGTGTTCTAAGTCTCTCAAAAAAAACTTATAGTGATTCAATCATGGATATATGTGTTCTACGGCTGTCAAATAAATTTCATAGTGATTCAATCATGCATATATGTGTTCTTAGGCTGTCAAAAAAATTTCATGGTGACTCAATCGTACATATATGTATTCTCATGCTCTCAAAAAATTTTTATAGTGATTCAGCTGTGCTGATATTTGTTCTAAGGTTGTCAAAAAAAATTTAAAGTTATTCAATGATGCATATATGTGTTCAAAGGTTGTCAAAAATTTTTTATTGTGATTCAATCATGCGGATATGTGTTCTAAGGTTGTCAAAAAAATTTCATAGGGATTCAATCATGCATATATTTGTTCTAAGGCGGTCCAAAAAAATTCATAGTGATTCAATCATACAGATATGAATTGTAAGGTTGTCAAAAAAAAATTATCGTGATTCAATCATGCAAATATGTGTTCTAACGTTGTCAAAAAACTTTATAATGATTCAATCATGCATGTATGTATTCAAAGGCTGTCAAAAAAGTTTATAGTGATTCAATCATGCAAATATTTGTTCTAAGGTTGTCAAAAATAATTTATAGTGATTCAATCATGCATATATGTGTTCATAGGCTGTCACAAAAATTTTATAGTGATTCAATCATGCATATATGCGTTCTAATGTTGTTAAAAAAATTCATAGTGATTCAATCACGCAAATATGTGTTCTAAGGCTTTTAAAAATAAAGATTGATAATGATTCAATCACGCAAATATGTGTTCTAAGGTTGTCAAAAAAAATTATCGTGATTCAATCATGCATATATGTGTTCTAATGCAGTCAAAAAATTTTTATAGTGATTCAATCATGCATATATGTGTTCTAAGGTTGTTAAAAATTTTTGTTGTGATTCAATCATGCAGATATGGCTTCCAAGGTTGTCAAAAAAAATTTATGGTGATTTAATCATGCATATATGTGTTTTAATGTTGTTAAAAAAATTTCATAGTGTTTCAATTTTGCATATATGTGTTATAAAGCTGTCAAAAAAAACCATAGAGATTCAATCTTGCATATATATCTTCTAAGAAAGTCAAAAAAATGTTTCATAGTATATGTGTTCTAAGTCTCTCAAAAAGAACTTATAGTGATTCAATCATGCATATATGTGTTCTAAGGCTGTCAAATAAATTTCATAGTGATTCAATCATGCATATATGTGTTCTTTGGCTATCAAAAAAATTTCATGGTGATTCAATCATACATATATGTATTCTTAGGCTCTCAAAAATATTTTATAGTGATTCAACCTTGCTGATATATGTTCTATGGTTGTCAAAAAAAATTTATAGTGATGGAATGATGCATATATGTGTTCATAGGCTATGACAAAAATTTTATAGTGAATCAATCATGCATGTATGTATACAAAGGCTGTCAAAAAGTTTTATAGTGATTCAATAATGCATATATTTGTTCTAAGGTTGTAAAAACTAATTTATAGTGATTCAATCATGCATTAATGTGTTCATACGCAATCACAAAAATTTTATAGTGATTCAATCATGCATATATGTGTTCCAAGGTTGTTAAAAAAATTGATAGTGATTCAATCATGCATATATTTGTTCTAAGGCTGTCAAAAAAAATTGATAGTGATTCAATCATGCAAATATGTGTTCTAAGGTTGTCAAAAAAAATTTATCGTGATTCAATCATGCATATATGTGTTCTAATGCAGTCAAAAAAATTTTATAGTGATTCAATCATGCATATATGTGTTCTAAGGCGGTTAAAATTTTTTGTTGTGATTCAATCATGCAGATATGGGTTCCAAGGTTGTCAAAAACATTTTATGGTGATTTAATCATGCATATATGTGTTTTAATGTTGTCAAATTTATTTTATAGTGATTCAATTTCGCATATATGTTTTTGAAGGCTGTCAAAAAAAATCATAGAGATTCAATCTTGCATATATATGTTCTAAGAAAGTCAAAAAAAAAAATTCATAGTATATGTGTTCTAAGTCTCTCAAAAAAAACTTATAGTGATCCAATAACACATATACGTGTTCTAAGGCTGTCAAATAAATTTCATAGTGATTCAATCATGCATATATGTGTTCTAAGGCTATAAAAAAAATTCATGGTGATTCAATCATACATATATATATTCTCAGGCTCTCAAAAAAATGTTATAGTGAATAAACCTTGCTGATATTTGTTCAAATGTTGTCAAAAATATTTTATTGTGATTCAATCATGCGTATATGTGTTCTAAGGTTGTCAAAAAAAATTCATAGGGATTCAATCATGCATATATTTTTTCTAAGGCGGTCCAAAAAAATTCATAGTCATTCAATCATACAGATATGTGTTGTAAGGTTGTAAAAAAAAAGTTATCGTGATTCAATCATGCAAATTTGTGTTCTAACGCTGTCAAAAAAAGTTATAGTGATTCAATCATGCATATATGTGTTCTAAGTTTGTCAAAAAAAGTTTGTTGTGTTTTAATCATGCAGATATGTGTTCCAAGGTTGTCAAAAAAAAATCATAGTGATTCAATCATGCATATATGTATTCTAAGGCTGTCAAAAAAATTTTGTAGTGATTTAATCATGGATATATGTCTTCTAAGGCTATCAAAAAAGTTTCATAGTGATTCTATCATGCATATATGTGTTCTATGGCTGTAAAAAAAAAATCAAATTTATTCAATCTTGCACATGTTCTAAGGCTATTAAAAAAATTTGATAGTGATTCAATCATGCATATATGTGTTATAAGGCTATCAAAAAAAATTCATAGTCATTCAATCATGTATATACGTGTTCTAAGGCTGTGAAAAAGATTCATGGTGATTCAATAATGCATATATGAGTTCTAAGGTTGCCAATAAAAATTTATTGTGATTTAATCATGCATATATGTGTCTGAATGCTGTCAAAATTTTTTTATAGTGATTCAATCATGCATATATGTGTTCTAAGGCTGTCAAAAAAATTCATCATGATTCAATCATGCATATTTGTATTCTATGGCTGTCAAAAAAATTTAAAAGTGATTAAGTCATGCAGATATTTGTTCTAAGGTTGTCAAGAAAATTTTATAGTGATTCAATCATGCATATATGTGTTCAAATGCTGTCAAAAATTTTTCATGGTGATTCAATCATGTATATATGTGTTCTAAGTCTCTCAAAAAAAACTTATAGTGATTCAATCATGGATATATGTGTTCTAAGGCTGTCAAATAAATTTCATAGTGATTCAATCATGCATATATGTGTTCTTAGGCTATCAAAAAAATTTCATGGTCATTCGTTCATACATATATGTATTCTCAGGCTCTCAAAAAAGTTTTATAGTGATTCAACCTCGCTGATATTTGTTCTAAGGTTGTCAAAAAAAATTTAAAGTGATTCAATGATGCATATATGTGTTCAAAGTTTGTCAAAAAAAATTTGTTGTGATTCAATCATGCGTATATGTGTTCTAAGGTTGTCAAACAATTTTCATAGGGATTCAATCATGCATATATTTGTTCTAAGGCGGCCCAAAAAAATTCATAGTGATTCAATCATACAGATATGTGTTGTAAGTTTGTCAAAAAAAAATTATCATGATTCAATCATGCATATATGTGTTCTAAGGCTGTCAAAAAAAGTTTGTTGTGATTTAATCATGCAAATATGTGTTCCAAGGTTGTCAAAAAAAAATCATAGTGATTCAATCATGCATATATGTATTCTAAGGCTGTCAAAAAAAAATTGTAGTGATTTTATCATGTATATATGTTTGCTAAGGCTATCAAAAAAATTTCATAGTGATTCTATCATGCATATATGTGTTCTATGGCAGTAAAAAAAAATTCAAATTTATTCAATCTTGCACATGTTCTAAGGTTGTTAAAAAAATTTGATAGTGATTCAATCATGCATATATGTTTTCTAAGGCTATAAAAAAAATTTAATAGTCATTCAATGTTCTAAAGCTGTAAAAAAAAATTCATGGTGATTCAATAATGCATATATGAGTTCTAAGGCTGCCAAAAAAAATTTATTGTGATTTAATCATGCATATATTTATTTGAATGCTGTCAAAAAAAATTTATAGTGCTTCAATCATGCTTATATATGTTCTAAGGCTGCTATAAAAAATTCTTAATGATTCAATCATACTCATATGTTTTGTAAGGCTGTCAAAAAAAATTTATAGTGCTTCAATCCTACTTATATTTGTTCTAAGGCTGTCATAAAAATTTCATAGTGATTCAATCATGTAGAAATATGGTATAAGGATGTCAAAAAAAATTTATATTGAGTCTATCATGCAAATTTTTGTTCTAAGGTAGTCTAAAAAAAAATATAGTGATTCAATCATGCATATATGTGTTTTAAGGCCATCAAAAAATGTTCATAGTGATTCAATCTTGCATATATGTGTTCTAAGGCTGTCAAAAAAAGAATTTAATGATTCAATCATGCACATATGTGTTCTAAGGCTATTAAAAAAATTTCATAGTGATTCAATCATGCATATATTTGTTCTAAGGCTGTAAAAAAAATTCATAGTTATTCAATCATGCATATATGTGTTCTAAGGATGTCAAAAACATTTCATCGTGATTCAATCATGCAGATTTTTGTTCTAAGGTTGTCAAGAAAATTTTATATTGATTCAGTCATGCATATATGTGTTCAAAGGCTGTCAAAAAATTTTCATTGTGATTCACTCACGCGTATATGTGTTCTAAGTCTGCTAAAATAAATTCATAGTGATTCAATCGTGCATATATGTGTTCTAAGGCTACCAAAAAAATTTAATAGTGATTCAATCATGCATATATGTGTTCTAACACTATCCACCAAATTCAGCTTGATTCAATCATGCATGTATGTATTCTAGGGCTGTCAAAAATTTTTTATAGTGATTCAATCATGCAAATATATGTTCTAAGGTTGTCAAAAATAATTTATAGTGATTCAATCATGCATATATGTGTTCAAAGGCTATCACAAAATATTTATAATTATTCAATCATGCATATATGTGTTCTAAGGTTGTTAAAAAAAATTATCGTGATTCAATCCTGCATATATGTGTTCTAATGCAGTCAAAATTTTTTTATAGTGATTCAATCATGCATATGTGTGTTCTAAGGCTGTTAAAAAATTTTGTTGTGATTCAATCATGCAGATATGGGTTCCAAGGTTGTCTAAAAAAATTATAGTGATTTAATCATGCATATATGTGTTTTAATGTTGTCAAAAAAAAATTATAGTGATTCAATTTTGCATATATGTGTTATAAGGCTGTCAAAAAAAAATCATAGAGATTCAATCGTGCATATATATGTTCTAAGAAAGTCAAAAAAAAAAATCATAGTGATTCAATCATTCATATATGTGTTCTAAGAAAGTCAAAAAAAAAAATTCATAGTGATTCAATCATTCATATATGAGTTCTAAGGTTGTCAAAAAATTTCATCATGATTCAATCATGCATATTTGTATTCTAAGGCTGTCAAAAATTTTTAATAATGATTCAATCTTGCAGATATGTATTCTAGGGTTGTCAAGAAAACTTTATAGTGATTCAGTCATGCATATATGTGTTATAAGTCTCTCAAATAAAAATTATAGTGATTCAATCATGCATATACGTGTTCTAAGGCTGACAAATAATATTCATAGTGATTCAATCATGCATATATGTGTTCTTAGGCTATCAAAAAAATTTCATGGTGATTCAATCATACATATATGTATTCTCAGGCTATCAAAATTTTTTTATAGTGATTCAACCTTGCTGATATTTGTTCTAAGGTTGTCAAAAAAAATTTAAAGTGATTCAATGATGCATGTATGTGTTCAAAGTTTGTCAAAAAAAATTTATTGTGATTCAATCATGCGTATATGTGTTCTAAGGTTGTCAAAAAAATTTCATAGGGATTCAATCATGCATATATTTGTTCTAAGGCAGTCCAAAAAAATTCATAGTGATTCAATCATACAGATATACGTTGTAAGGTTGTCAAAAAAAATTATCGTGATTCAATCATCAAAATATGTGTTCTAATGCTATCAAAAAATTTTATAGTGATTCAATCATGCAGATATGTGTTCGAAGGTTGTCAAAAAAAAATCATAGTGATTCAATCTTGCATATATGTATTCTAAGGCTGTCAAAAAAATTTTGTAGTAATTTTATCATGGATATATGTCTTCTAAGGCTATCAAAAAAATTTCATACTGATTCTATCATGCATATATGTGTTCTATGGATGTCAAAAAAAATTCAAATTTATTGAATCTTTCACATGTTCTAAGGCTGTTAAAAAAATTTGATAGTGATTCAATCATGCATATATGTGTTCTAAGGCTATCAAAAAAATATCAGACATTCAATCATGTATATACGTGTTCTAAGGCTATGAAAAAAAATTCATGGTGATTCAATAATGCATATATGAGTTTTAATCATGTATATATGTGTCCAAATGCTGTCAAAAATTTTTTATAGTGATTCAATCCATTATATATGTGTTCTAAGGCTGTCAAAAAAAATTTATGCTGATTCAATCATACACATATGTGTTGTAAGGCTGTCAAAAATTTTTTATAGTGCTTCAATCCTACTTATATTTGTTATAAGTCTGTTATTCAATCATGGAGAAATGTTGTCTAAGGATTTCAAAAAAAAATTATATTGATTCTATCATGCAAATATTTCTTCTAAGGTTGTCTAAAAAAATTTATAGTGATTCAATCATGCATATATGTGTTCTAAGGCTATCAAAAAATTTTCATAGTGATTCAATCTTTCATATATATGTTCTAAGGCTGTCAAAAAAATTTCTTAATGATTCAATCATGCACATATGTGTTCTAAGGCTGTCAAAAAAAATTCATAGTGATTCAATCGTGCATATATTTGTTATAAGGCTGTCAAAAAAATTTCATAGTGATTCAATCATGCAGAAATGTGGTATAAGGATGTCAAAAAAAAATTACATTGATCATGCAGATATTTGTTCCAAGGTTGTCTAATAAAACTTATAGTGATTCAATCATGCATATTTGTGTTCTAAGGCCATAAAAAAAATACCTAGTGATTGAATCATGGATATATGTGATCTAAGGCTCTTAAAAAAATTTCATAGTGATTCAATCATGCATATATGTGTTCTAAGGCTGTCAAATAAATTTAATAGTGATTCAATCATGCAGATATGTGTTCTAGGGTTGTCAAAAAAATTTATAGTGATTCAATCTTGCATATATGTGTTCTAAGGCTGTCAAATAAATTTCATAGTGATTCAATCATGCATATATGTGTTCCAAGTTTGTCAAAAAAAAATCATAGTGATTCAATCATGCATATATGTATTGTAAGGCTGTCAAAAAAAATTCGTAGTGATTTAATCATGGATATATGTCTTCTAAGGCAATCAAAAAATTTTTATAGTGATTCTATCATGCATATATGTGTTCTATGGCTGTCAAAAAAATTTCAAATTTATTCAATCTTGCACATGTTCTAAGGATGTTAAAAAAAATTGATAGTGATTCAATCATGCATATATGTGTTCTAAGGCTATAAAAAAATTTCATAGTCATTCAATGTTCTAAAGCTGCAAAAAAAAATTCATGGTGATTCAATATTGCATTTATGAATTCTAAGGCTACCAAAAAAATTTAATAGTGACCCAATCATGCATATATGTGTTCTAAGCCTATCAAATAAAATTCAGCTAGATTCAATCATGCATGTATGTATTCTAAGGCTGTCAAAATTTTTTTATAGTGATTCAATCATGCAAATATTTGTTCTAAGGTTGTCAAAAATAATTTATAGTGATTCAATCATGCATATATGTGTTCAAAGGCTATCACAAAATATTTATAATTATTCAATCATGCATATATGTGTTCTAAGGTTGTTAAAAAAATTTATCGTGATTCAGTCATGCATATATGTGTTCTAACGCAGTCAAAAATTTTTTATAGTGATTCAATCATGCTTATATGTGTTCTAAGGCTGTTAAAAAATTTTGTTGTGATTCAATCATGCAGATATGGGTTCTAAGGTTGTCAAAAAAAAATTATAGTGATTTAATCATGCATATATGTGTTTTAATGTTGTCAAATTTTTTTTATAGTGATTCAATTTTGCATATATGTTTTTGAAGGCTGTCAAAAAAAATCATAGAGATACAATCTTGCATATATATGTTCTAAGAAAGTCAAAAAAAAAAATCATAGTGATTCAATCATTCATATATATGTTCTAAGTAAGTCAAAAAAAAAAAATTCATAGTGAATCAATCATTCATATATGTGTTCTAAGGCTGTCAAAATTTTTTATCATGATTCAATCATGCATATTTGTATTCTAAGGCTGTCAAAAAAATTTAATAGTGTTTGAATCATGCAGATATTTGTTCTATGGTTGTCAAGAAAATTTTATAGTGATTCAGTTATGCATATATGTGTTCAAATGCTGTCAAAATTTTTTCATGGTGATTCAATCATGTGTATATGTGTTCTAAGTCTCTCAAAATAAACTTATAGTTATTCAATCATGCATATATGTGTTCTAAGGCTGACAAATAAATTTCATAGTGATTCAATTATGCATATATGTGTTCTTAGGCTATCAAAAAAATTCATGGTGATTCAATCATACATATATGTATTCTCAGGATCTCAAAAAAAATTTATAGTGATTCAACCTTGCTGATATTTGTTCTAAGGTTGTCAAAAAAAATTTATAGTGATTCAATGATGCATATACGTGTTCAAATGTTGTCAAAATTTTTTTATTGTGATTCAATCATGCGTATATGTGTTCCAAGGCTGTCACAAAAATTTTATAGTGATTCAATCATGCATATATGTGTTCTATGGTTGTCAAAAAAATATCATAGGGATTCAATCATGCATATATTTGTTCTAAGGGGGTCTAAAAAAATTCATAGTGATTCAATCATAGAGATATTTGTTGTAAGGTTGTCAAAAAAATTTTATCGTGACTCAATCATGCAAATATTGGTCTAACGCTATAAAAAAAATTATAGTGATTCAATCATGCATATATGTTCTAAGGCTGTCAAAAAATGTTTGTTGTGATTTAATCATGCAGATATGTGTTCCAAGGTTGTAAAAACAAATTATAGTGATTCAATCAGGCATATTTGTGTTTTAAGGCTGTGAAAAAATTTCATAGTGATTCAATCTTGTATATATGTGTTCTAAGGTAGTAAAAAAAAATCATAGGTGTTCAATCATGCATATATGTGTTCTAAGGCTGTACATTTTTTTTTATAATGATTCAATCATTTAGATATGTGTTCTAAGGCTATCAAAAAAAAATCATAGTGATTCAATCTTGCATATATATATTCAAAGGCTGTCAAAAAAATTTCATTCTGATTCAATCATGCATATATTTGTTCTATTGTTGTCAAAAAAAAAATTATAGTGAATGAATCATGCATATATGTGTTCTAAGGCTGTAAAAAAAAATTCATAGTGATTTAATCATGCATATCTGTGTTCTAAGGCTGTCAAAAAAATTTCATAGTGATTCAATCACGCATATATGTTCTAAGGCTGTCAAAAAAAACTTAATCATGAATATATGTATTCTAAGGCATTCAAATAAATTTCATAGAGATTCAATCATGCGTATATGTGTTCTAAGGCAGTAAAAAAATAATCATAGTGACTCAATCATGTATATATATGTTCTAATGTTGTTAAAAAAAATCATAGTGATTCAGTCATGGATACATGTGTTCTAAGGCTGTAAAAAATTTTTCATAGTGATTCAATCATGCATATATTTTTTCTAAGGCTGTCAAAAAACTTTCATGGTGATTCAATCTTATATATATATATATGTGTGTTCTAAGGTTGTCAAAATTTTTTTATAGTGATTCAATCTTGCATGTGTTCTAAGGCTGTCAAAAAAAAAATCATAGTGATTCAATCTTGTATATATGTGTTTTAAGGCTGTCAAAAAATTTTATAGTTATTCAATCTAGCATATGTGTGTACAAAGGTTCTAAAAAAAAAATTATAGTGATTCAATCATGCGTATATCTCTTCTATTTCTATCAAAAAAATTTTATAGTGACTCAAGATTATGTATTCTATTATTGTCAAAAAAATCTATAGTGGTTCAAACATGAATATATGTGTTCTAAGGCTGTCAAAAAAAATTCATAGTGATTCAATCATGCACATATGTGTTGTAAGGCTGTCAAAAAAATGTCATAGTGATTCAATCACGCATATATTTGTTTTAACACTTAAAAAAAAATTCATAGAGATTCAATCATGAAAAAATGTGTTCTAAGGCTGTCAAAAAAAAATTATATTGATTCAATAATGTAGATATTTGTTCTAAGGTTGTCCTAAAAAATTTATATTGATTCAATCATGCAAATATTTAAGAAAAAATTTACAGTGAATCAATCAAGCATATATGTGTTCTAAGGATGTCAAAAAAAAGTCATAGTGTTTCAATCATGCAAATATGTGTTCCAACATTGTCAAAAAAAGTTTATAGTGATTCAAACTTAGATATTTGTGTTCTAAGGCTATCAAAAAACTTTCATAGTGACTCAATAATACAGATATGTGTTCCAAGGTTGTCAAAAAAGTTTCATAGTGATTCAATCATGCATAAATGTGTTATGCAGTAGTCAAAACAACTGCATAGTGGTTCAATCATACATATATATGTTCTAACGCTGTAAAAAAAATTTCATAGTTCTAAGGTTGTCAAAAAAGAATTCTAGTGATTCAATCATGCATATATGTGTTCTAACGCCGTCAAAAAATGTTTATAGTGATTCAATCATGCATATATATGTTCTAAGGCAGTCAAAAAAAGTTCATAGTGATTCAATCATGCATATACGAGTTCTAAGGCTGGTAAAAAAAAATCATAGTGATTAAATCATGCATATATGCGTTGTAAGGCTGCCAAAAAAATTTCAGAGTGATTCAATCATGCATATATGTATTTTAAGGCTGTCAAAAAAAATTTATAGTGATTCAATCATGTATATATGTGTTCTAACGGGGTTAAAAAAGATTTATATTGATTCAATCTTGCATATATATGTTCTTCGGCCGTAAAAAAAAATAATAGTGATCCAATCATGCGTATATGTATTTTAAGGCTGTCAAAAAAATTCATAGTGATTAACTCATGCATATATTTGTTCTGAGGCTGTCAAAAAAATTTCATAGTGATTCAATGATGCATATGTGTTCTAATGCTGTCAAAATTTTTTATAGTGATTCATTCATGTATATATGTGATCTAAGGTTGTCAAAAAAAATTCATAGTGATTCAATCACACACATATGTGTTTTAAGATTGTAAAAAAAAATTCATAGTGATTCAATCATGCATATATTTGTTCTAACGCTGTCAAAAAAAAAATCAGACAGATTCAATCAAGCAAAAATGTATTCTAAGGCTGTCAAAAAAAATATATATTGATTCAATCATGCAGATTTTTGTTCTAAGGTTGTCCTAAAAAATTTATAGTGATCAATCACACAAATATGTGTTCTAAGGTTGCCAAAAAAAAATCATCGTGATTCAATCATGCATATATGTGTTCTAAGACTAACAAAAAAATTTCTTAGTGATTCAATCATGCAGATATGTGTGCTAAAGCCGTCAAAAAAGTTTGTAGTGATTCAATCTTGCATATATGTGTTCTAAGGCCATCAAAAAAAAATTATTGTGATTCTATCAAGCACATATGTGATCTAAGATTTCAAGAAAAATTCACAGTGATTCAATCATGCATATATGTGTTTTAAGACTGTAAAAAAAAATTCATCGTGATTCAACCATGCATATATGTATTGTAAGGCTATGAAGAAAATTTCATCATGATTAAATCATGCATATTTGTATTCTAACGCTCTCAAAAAAAATTCACAGTGATTCAATCACGCAGATATGTGTTCCATGGTTGTCAAAACAATTTCATAGTGATTCAATCATGCATATATGTGTTCTATGGTTGTCAAAACAATTTCATAGTGATTCAATCATACATATATGTGTTGAAAGGCTGTCAAAAAAAATTTATAGTGATTCAATCATGCAGATATGTATTCTAAGGTTGTCAAAAAAAAATTGTATTGATTGAATCATGCATATATGTGTTCTAAGGTTGTCAAAAACATTTCTTAGTGATTCAGTCATTCATATATGAGTTGTAATGCTGTTAAAAAATTTTCATAATGATTCAATCTTTCATATATGTTTTTTAAGGATGTCAAAAAAAAATTCATAGTGATTTAATAATGCATATATGTGTTCTAAGGCTATCAAACAAATTTCATCGGGATTCAATCATGCATATATGTATTCTAAGGCTGTCAAAAAAATTTCATAGTGATTTAATCATGCAGATATGTGTTCCAAGGTTGTAAAAAAACTTTCAAAGTGACTCAAACCTGTATATATGTGTTCTACGATTGTCAAAATAATTTCATAATGATTCAATCACCCATATATGTGTTCAAAGGCTGTCAAAATAATGTCATAGTGATTCAATCATGAAGATATGTGTTCTAAGGTTGTCGAAAAAAATTATAGTGATTCAATCATGCATATATGTGTTCTACGGTTGTCAAAACAATTTTATAGTGATTCAATCATCCATATATGTGTTGAAAGGTGGTCAAAAAATATTTATAGGGATTCAATCATGCAGATATGTGTTCTAAGGTTGTCAAAAAAAAATTTTAGTGATTCAATCATGCATATATGTGTTCTAAGACAGTCAAAAACATTTCTTAGTGATTCAATCATTCACATATGTGTTGTAATGCTGTTAAAAAAAATTCATAATGATTCAATCTTTCATATATGTTTACTAAGGATGTCAATAAAAAAATCATAGTGATTTAATTGGGCTTCAATCATGCATATATGTATTCTAAGGCTGTCAAAAAAAATTTCACAGTGATTTAATCATGCAGATATGTATTCCAAGGTTGTCAAAAAAATTTCATAGTGATTCAATCTTGTATAAATGTGTTCTATGATTGTCAAAACATATTCATAGTGATTCAATCACCCATATATATGTTCAAAGGCTGTCAAAAAAATTTCATAGTGATTCAATCATGTAGATATGTGTTCTATAGTTGTAAAAAAAACAATTTAGTGATTAAATCATGCATTAATGTGTTCTATGACTGTTTAAAAAAATTAATAGTGATTCAATAAAGCATATATGTGTTCTTCGGCTGTCAAAAAAATTTAATAGTGATTCAAACATGCATATACGTGTTCTAATGTTGTCTAAAAAAATTCATAGTGATTCAATCATGGATATATGTGTTCTAAGGCTGTCAAAAAAATTCCATAGTGATTCAATCATGCATATATGTATTCTAAGGTTGTAAAAAAAATTTAATAGTAATTCAATCATGCATATATGAGATGTAATTCTGTTAAAAAAATTTCATAATGATTCAATCTTGCACATATGTGTTCTAAGGCTGTAAAAAAAAAATTGTATTGATTCAATCATGCATATATGTGTTCTAAGGCTGTCAAAAAAATTTCATCGTGATTCAATCATGCATATATGTATTCTAAGGTTGTCAAAAAAAAATTATAATGATTCAATCATGCATATATGTGTTGAAATGCTGTCAAAAATTTTTTATAGTGAATCAATCTTGTGTATATGTGTTTTAAGGCTGCTACAAAAAATTCATAGTGATTCAATCATGCATATATTTGTACTAAGGCTGTCACAAAAATTTTGTAGTGATTAAATTAAGCAGATATGTGTTCTAAGGTTGTCAAAAAAAACTATAGTGCTTCAATCATACATATATGTGTTCTAAGGCTGTCAAAAAAATTTCATTGTGATTCAATCATGCATATATGTATTCTAAGGTTGTCAAAAAAATTTAATAGTAATTCAATCATGCATATATGAGATGTAATTCTGTTAAAAAAATTTCATAATGATTCAATCTTGCACATATGTGTTCTAAGGCTGTAAAAAAAAAAATCGTATTGATTTAATCATGCATATATGTGTTCTAAGGCTGTCAAAAAAATTTCATCGTGATTCAATCATGCATATATGTATTCTAAGGTTGTCAAAAAAAATTTATAATGATTCAATCATGCATATATGTGTTGAAATGCTGTCAAAATTTTTTTATAGTGAATCAATCTTGTGTATGTGTTTTAAGGCTGCTACAAAAAATTCATAGTGATTCAATCATGCATATATTTGTACTAAGGCTGTCACAAAAATTTTGTAGTGATTAAATTAAGCAGATATGTGTTCTAAGGTTGTCAAAAAAAACTATAGTGCTTCAATCATACATATATGTGTTCTAAGGCTGTCAAAAAAATTTCATTGTGATTCAATCAAGTTTATATGTGTTCTAAGGCTATAAATAAAATTTCATAGTGATTCAATCATGCATATACGTGTTCTAAGGCTGTAAAAAAAAATTCATAGTGATTCAATCATGCATATATGTGTTCTAAGGTAGTAAAAAAAAATCAATGTGATTCAATCATGCATATATGTAATCTAAGGCTGTCAAAAAAAATTTATAATGATGCAATCATGCAGATATTTATCCTAAGGTTGTCAAAAAAAATTATAGTGATTCAATCATGCATATATGTATTCAAATGCTGTAAAAAAAATTTATAGTGACTCAATCTTCCGTATATGTGTTCTAAGGCAGTCAATGAAAATTCATGGTGATTCAATTATGCAGATATGTCTTCCAAGGTTGTAAACGAAAATTCATTGTGATTTAATCACGCATATATGTCTTATAAGGCTGCCAAAAAAAAATGATAGTGATTCAATCATGCAGATATGTGTTCGAAGGTTGTCAAATTTTTTTTATAGTGATTCAATAATGCATATATGTGTATGACGATTGTCATAACAATTTCATAGTGATTCAATCATACATATTTGTGTTGTAGCATTGTCACAAAAATTTCATAGTGATTCAAACATGCAGATATGTGTTCTAAGGTTCTCAACAAAATTTTGTAGTGATTTAACCAAGCATATATGTGTTCTAAGGCTGTCTAAAAAATTTTATAGTGACTCAATCATGCATATATGTGTTCTAAGGCTGTCTAAAAAAATTTATAGTGATTCAATCATGCATATATATGTTCTAACGCTGTAAAAAAAAATTCTTAGTAATTCAATCACGCATATATATGTTTTAAGGCTGTAAAAAAAAATTCATAGTGATTCAATCATGCATATATGTATTGTAATGCTATTAAAAAAATTTATAGTGATTCAATCAAGGATAAATGTGTTCTAAGGCTATCAAAAAAATTTCATAGTGATTCTATCATGCATATATCTGTTCTAAGGTTGTCAAAATTTTTTTAAAGTGATTCAATCTTGCACATATGAGTTCTAAGGCTGTCAAAAAAGTTTTATAGTGATTCAATGATGCATATGTATTCTAATGCTGTCAAAAAGTTTTATAGTGATTCAATCATGCATATATGTGTTCTATGGCTATCAAAAAAATTTCATAGTCATTCAATCATGCACATAGTGTTCTAAGGCTGTCAAAAAAAATTCATAGTGATTCAATCTTGCATATATGTGTTCTAAGGTCATCAAAAAATATTCATAGTGATTCAATCATGCATACATGTGTTCTAAAGGCTGTCAAAAAAATTTATATTCATTCAATCATGCATATATTTTTTCTAAGGTCATCAAAAAATAATCATAGTGATTCAATCATGCAAATATGTGCTCTAAGGTCACCAAAAAAATATTCATAGTGATTCAATCATGCATATATGTGTTCTAAGTCTATCAAAAAAATTTCATAGTGATTCAATCATGCATATATGTGTTCTAAGACTATAAAAAAAAATTCATAGTGATTCAATCTTGCAGATATGTGTTCTAAGGTTGTCAAAAAAAAAATTTAGTGATTCAATCATGCATATATGTGTTCTAAGGCTGTCAAAAAAAATTTATTGTGATTCAATCAAGCATATATGTGATCTAAGGCCGTCAAAACAAATTCATAGTGAATCTATCATGCATATATGCATATATGGGTTTTAAGGCTGTCAAAAAAATTTCATCGTGTTGCAACCATGCATATATATATATTGTAAGGCTGTGAAAAAAATCTCATCGTGATTCAATCTTGTATATATGTACTCTAAGGCTCTAAAAAAAAATTCATAGTGATTCAATCATGCAGATATGTGTTCCAAGGTTGTCAAAAAAAATTCATAGTAATTCAATCATGCATATATGTGTTCTACGGTTCTCAAAACAATTTCATAGTGATTCAATCATACATATATGTGTTGAAAGGCTGTCAAAAAAATTTCATCGTGATTCAATCATTCACATATGTGTTCTAAGGTTGTAAAAAAAAATTATAGTAATTCAATCATGCATATTTGTGTTTTGATGCTGTCAAAAAAATTTCATAGTGATTCAACCATGCATATATGTGTTATAAGGCTGTTAAAAAAATTCTATACTGATTCAATCATGCATATATGTATTCTAAGGCTGTCAAAAAAATTTAATAGTGATTCAATCATGCATATATGAGTTGTAATGTTGTTGAAAAATTTCATCATGATTCAATCTTGCATATACTTGTTCTAAGGCAGTCAAAATTGTTTTATAGTGATTCAATGATGCATATTTGTTCTAATGCTGTCAAAAAAAATTATAGTGATTCAATCATGCATATATGCGTTCTAAGGCTGTCAAATAAATTTCATAGTCATTCAATCATGGACATATGTGTTCCAAGGCTGTCAAAAAAATTCATAGTGATTCAATCTGGCATATATGTGTTCTAAGGCCATCAAAAAATATTCATAGTGATTCAATCATGCATATATGTGTTCTAAGGCTATCAAAAAAAAATTATATTGATTCAATCATGCCTTTATTTGTTCTAAGGTTGTCCTAAAAAATTTATAGTGATTTAATCATGAAATATGTGCTCTAAGCTCACCAATAAAAGTCATAGTGATTCAATCATGCATATATGTGTTCTAAGGCTATAAAACAAAATTCATAGTGATTCAATCATGCATATATGCGTTCTAAAATATCAAAAAAAATTCATAGTGATTCAATCATGCAGATATATGTTCTAAGGTTGTCAAAAAAAATTATAGTGATTCAATCATGCATGTATGTGTTTTAAGGCTATCAAAAAATTTTTATTGTGATTCAATCAAGCATATATTTGATCTAAGGCTGTCAAAAAAATTTCATAGTGAATCAATCATCCATATATGGGTTTTAAGGCTTCCAAAAAAATTTCATCGTGTTGCAACCCTGCATATATGTATTGTAAGGAAGTGAAGAAAATCTCATCGTGATTCAATCTTGTATATATGTATTCTAAGGCTCTTAAAAATAATTGATAGTGATTCAATCATGCAGATATGTGTTCCAAGGTTGTCAAAAAAAATTCATAGTGATTCAATCATGCATATATGTGTTCTACAGTTGTCAAAACAATTTCATAGTGATTCAATCACACATATATGTGTTGAAAGGCTGTCAAAACAATTTCATCATGATTCAATCAGGCACATATGTGTTCTAAGGTTGTCAAAAAAAATTATAGTAATTCAATTATGCATATATGTGTTCTAAGGCTGTCAAAAAAAAAATCATGGTGATTCAACCATGCATATATGTGTTCTAAGGTTGTTAAAAAAATTCTATAGTGATTCAATCATGCATATATGTATTCTAAGGCTGTCAAAAAAATTTAAAAGTGATTGAATCATGCATATATGAGTTGTAATGCTGTTAAAAAATTTCATCATGATTCAATCTTGCATATATTTGTTCTAAGGCTGTAAAAAAAAATTTCATAGTGATTCAATCATGCATATATGTGTTCTAAGGCTATCAAAAAAAATTCATGGTGATTCAATGATGCATGTATGTATTCTAAGGCTGTCAAAAAAAAATCATGGTGATTCAATCATGCAGATATGTGTTCCAAGGTTAAAAAAAATTTCATAGTGATGCAATCCTGCATATATGTGTTCTATGGTTGTCAAAACAATTTTATAGTGATTCAATCATCCATATATGTGTTCAAAGGCTGTCAAAAAAATTTGATAGTGATTAAATCATGCAGATATGTGTTTTAAGGTTGTCAAAAAAAATTTAGTGATTCAAACATGTATATAAGTGTTCTAAGGTAGTTAAAAAAAATTTATAGTGATTCAATCTAGCATATGTCTTCTAAGGCTGTCAAAAAAAATTCATAGAGATTCAATCATGCATATATGTGTTCTAAGGTTGTCAAAAAAAATCCATAGTGATTCAATCATGCATATATGTATTCTAAGGCTATCAAAAAAATTTAATAGGGATTCAATCATGCATATATGAGTTGTAATGCTGTTAAATTTTTTTTAAAATGACTTAATCTTGCATATATGTGTTCTAAGGCTGTCAAAAAAATTTCATATTGTTTCAATCATGCATATATGTGCACTAAGGCTGTCAAAAAAATTTATCATGATTCAATCATGCATATATGTATTCTAAGGTTGTCAAAAAAATTTTATTATGATTCAATCCTGCAGATATTTGTTGTAAGGTTGTCATAAAAAAATTATAGTGATTCAATCATGCATATATGTGTTCAAATGCTGTCAAAAACAAAATATAGTGATTCAATCTTGCTTATATGTGTTCTAAGGTTGTGACAAAAATGTCATAGTGATTCAATCATGCATATATGTGTTCTAAGGCTGTCACAAAAATTTCATAGTTATTTAATCATGCAGATATGTGTTCTAAGGTTGTCATAAAATATTATAGTGATTCAATCATACATATATGTGTTCTAAAGATGTCAAAAAAAATCATTGTGATTCAATCAAGCATATTTGTGTTCTAAGGCTGTCAAAAAAATTAGATAGTGATTCAATCATGCATATATGTGTTATAAGATTGTCAAAAAAAATTCAAAGTGATTCAATCATGCATATATGTGTTCTAAGGCTGTAAAAAAAAATTCAATGTGATTCAATCATGCATATCTGTATTCTAAGGATATCAAAAAAAATTTATAATGATTCAATCATGTAGATATTTAACCTAAGGTTGTCAAAAAAAATTATAGTGATTCAATCATGCATATATGTGTTCAAGTGCTTCAAGGTTGTCAAAAAAATTTCATAGAGATTAAATCATGCATATATGTGTTATAAGGCTGTCAAAAAAATTTCATAGTAATTCAATGATGCATATATGTATTCTGAGGCTGTAAAAAAAAATTCATAGTAATTCAATCATGCAAATCTGTGTTCTATGGCTATCAAAGGAAATTCACAGTGATTTAATCAAGCATATATTTTTTCTACGATTGTCCAAACAATTTCATAGTGATTCAATCATATATATGTGTTCTAAGGCTCTCAAAAAAAATTCATAGTGATTTAATCATGCATATATGTATTTTAAGGTTTTCAAAAAATTTCATCGTAATCAAATCATGTATACATATATTCTAAGGCTATAAAAAAAAATTCATCATGATTCAATCATGCATAAATGTATTCCAAGGCTGTAAAAAAAAAATCATAGTGATTCAATCATGCAGATATGTGTTACAAGGTTGTCAAAAAAATTTTATAGTGATTGAATAATGCATATATGTGTTCTACGATTGTCAAAACAATTTCATAGTGATTCAATCATACATATATTTGTTCGAACGCTGTTGAAAAATTTTCATAGTGATTCAATCAAGCAAATATGTGTTCTAAGGTTGTCAACTTAATTTTGTAGTGATTTAATCATGCATATATGTGTTCTAAGGCTGTCCAAAAATTTCATAGTGATTCAATCATGCATATACATGTTCTAACATTGTAAAAAAAAATTCATAGTGATTCAATCACGCATATATGTGTTTTAAGTCTATCAAAAAAAGTTCACAGTGATTCAATCATGCATAAATGTGTTCTTGGGCTGTCAAAAAAAATCATATTCATTCAATCATGTATATATGTATTCTAAGGCTGTCAAAAAAAATTCATAGTCATTCTATCATGCATATATGTGTTCTACGACTGTCAAAAAAATTTCAAAGTGATTCAATCTTGCATATATGTGTTCTAAGGCTGTAAAAAAAAAAATCATAGTTATTCAATCAAGCATATAAGTGTTCTAAGGCTATCAAAAAAACTTTATAGTCACTCTATCATGTATATACGTGTTCCAAGGCTGCAAAAAAAAAAATCATGGTGATTCAATCATGCATATATGAGTTCTAAGGCTGCCAAAAATATTTTATTGTGATTTAATCAAGCATATATGTGTCCTAATGCTGTCAATTTTTTTTTATAGTGATTCAATCATGCATATATGTGTTCTAAGGGTGTCAAAAAATTTTCTTAATGATTCAATCATTTTCATATGTGTTCTAAGGCCATCAAAAAATAATCATAGTGATTCAATCATGCATATACGTGTTCTAAGGCTGTCAAAAAAATTTCATAGTGATTCAGTCATGCATATATGTGTTCTAATGCTGTTTAAAAAAAATCATAGTGATTCAATCATGCAAGTATGTGTTATAAGGCTGTCAAAGAAAATTCATAGTGATTCAATCATGCAGATATGTGTTCTAAGGCTATCAAAGAAAATTCATAGCAAAATAATATTGCATATATGTGTTCTACGATTGTCAAAACAATTTCATAGTGGTTCAATCATATATATATGTATTCTAAGGCTGTCAAAAAAATTTCATAGTGATTTAATCATGCATATATGTGTTTTAATGTTTTCAAAAAAATTCATCGTAAAAAAAAAATCATCATGATTCAATCATGCAAATATGTTTTTTTAGGCTGTTAAAAAAAAATCCTAGTGATTCAATCATGGAGTTATGTGTTACAAGGTTGTCAAAAAAAAATTATACTGATTCAATAGCGCATATATGTTTCTACAGTTGTCAAAACAATTTCATAGTGATTCAATCATACATATATGTGTTTGAAGGCTGTCAAAATTTTTTCATAGTGATTCAATCAAGCAAATATGTGTTCTAAGGTTGTCAACAAAATTTTGTAGTGATTTAATCATGCATATATATGTTCTAAGGCTGTCCAAAAAAAATCATAGTGATTCAATCATGCATATATGTGTTTTAAGGCTATCAAAAAAAATCACAGTGATTCAATCATGCATAAATGTGTTCTAAGCCTGTCAAAAAAAATCATAGTGATTCAATCATGCATACATGTATTGTAAGGCTGTCCAAAAAATGTTGTAGTGATTCAATCATGGATATATGTGTTCTAAGGCTATCAAAAAAATTTCATAGTGATTCTATCATAAATATATGTGTTCTATGGCTGTCAAAAAAATTTCAAAGTTGTTCAATCTGGCATATATGTGTTCTAAGGCAGTCAAAAAAATTTCATAGTGATTCAATAATGCATATATGTGTTCTAAGGCTATCAAAATTTTTTTATAGTCATTCAATCATGTATATACATGTTCTAAGGTTGTGAAAAAAAACTCATGGCGATTCAATCATGCATATATGAGTTCTAAGGCTGCCAAAATTATTTTATTGTGATTTAGTCATGCATATATGTGTCCTAATGCTGTAAAAAAAAAATTATAGTGATTCAATCATGCATATATGTGTTCTAAGGCTGTCAAAAAAAATCTTAATGATTCAATCATGCACATATGTGTTCTAAAGCTGTCAAAAAAAATTCATAGTGACTCAATCCTGCATATATTTGTTCTAAGGCTGTAAAAAAAAAATCATAGTGACTCAATCATGCAGAAATGTGGTGTATGTCAAAAAAACTTTATATTGATTCTATCATGCAGATATTTGTTCTAAGGTTGTCAAAAAAAATTCATAGTGATTCAATCATGCATATATGTGTTCTAAGGCCATCAAAAAATAATCATAGTGATTCAATCATGCATATACGTGTTCTAAGGCTGTCAAAAAAATTTCATAATGATTCAATCATGCGTATGTGTGTTCTAAGGCAGTCAAAATTTTTTTACAGTGACTCAATCATGTATATATGTGTTCTAACATTGTTAAAAAAAATCATAGTGATTCAATCATGGATACATGTGTTCTAAGGCTGTCAAAAAAAATTCATAGTGATTCAATCATGCATATATTTTTTCTAAGGCTCTCAAACATTTTTTATAGTGATTCAATCTTGCATATATGTGTTCTAAGGCTGTCAAAAAAAAATTATAGTGATTCAATCATGCATATGTGTGTACAATCATGCATATATTTGTTCTATTGCTGTCAAAAAATTTTTATAGCGATTCAATCATGCAGATTAGGCGTTCTATTGTTGTCAAAAAGAATTATAGTGATTCAATCATGCTTATGTGTGTTCTAAGGCGGACAAAAAAAATTCATAGTGATTCAGTGATGCATATTTGTGTCCTAAGGCTGTAAAAAAAAGTTCAGAGAGATTCAATCATGCATATATGTGTTCTAAGGTTATTCAAAAATTTGATAGTGATTCAATCATTCATATATGAGTTCTAAGGTTGTAAAAAAAAATCATTGTGATTCAATCATGCATATATGTATTCTAAGGCTACCAAAAAAAATTATAGTGATTCAATCAAGGAGATATATGCTCTAAGGTTGTCAAAAAGAAATTTTTTGTGATTCAATCATGCGTATTTGTGTTCAAATGTTGTTCAAAAGGTTTCAAAGTGATACAATCATGAATATATGTGTTCTAAGGCAGTAAAAAAACTTTATAGTGATTCGATCTTGCATATATGTGTTCTAAGGATGTTAAAAAAAAATCATAGTGATTCAATCATGCATATATGTGTTCTAAGGCTGTAAAAAAAAATTCATAGTGATTCAATCTAGCATATATTGTGATGCAAGCAAGCTTATATCTGTTCTAAGGCTCTAAAAAAAGTTTTATAGTGATTCAATAATGCATATGTGTTCTGTGGCTATCAAATATTTCATATTGACTCAATCTTGCGTATATGTGTTCTAAGGCTGTCAAACAAAATTTCATAGTTATTCAATCAAGCATATATTTGTTGTAAGGCTGTCAAAAAAAAATTATAGTGATTCAAACATGTGTATCTGTGTTCTAAGGTCGTAAAAACAATTTATAGTGATTCAATCATGCATATATGTGTTCTAATGCCGTCAAAAAAATTTCATAGTGATTCAATCATGCATAAATGTGTTCTTAGGCTGTCAAGAAAATTTTATTGTAAGACCCGCAATTTTTCAGAAAATATCTGAATAAAATTCATGAGGCATTTACCGGTAAAAATAGCATTTCTTCTTAGAATGCGAAACGAATCAATTCCTGCGAGCCAGTTATACTTAGGATATTCGTCGAATCGCGAATATATGCCCAAACACTCTGGAAGCCATAACTTCCTACCTGAACAAAATCAAAGGATTCCTGCGAGCCAACTTTCTTAGTTACGTCAATACAAAGGGAATGGCGTACTCAGAATTTTTCGAAAAAAAATCGCCGAAAACCTGAAATTCTTGCGGGACCCACGAAAATATTGGTAGGACCCACAGGAATATTCCTCAGAAAATATCTGGTGGGACCCACAAAAATATCCCATGGAAATATCCAAGTGGGCCCCACTCCAAGGAACCTCTTGGAATTTCCGGAATAGCCAAGGGTAAAAAGGAGATTCTGAAACTTGGGGCCCAAGTTTCAGAATCTATAAATAAAGGAGCCCCCCTCTCTTTAAAAATCGCCAACCCCTCTCTCTCTCCTCCTTTCCCAAACCTCCCCTACCTAGCCTAGCCCACCTGAGCCCACCTGACCTGGTCTGAGCCTGCCTGACTTAGCCTGAGCCTGCTTGACCTGGTCTGAGCCTGCCTGACCTGGTCCTAACCCACCTGACCTAGGTCTGAACCTACTTGACCTAAGTCTGAACCCAGTTGACTTGACCTGAACCTGGTTTGGTTCAAAGTCAAAGTCCAAGTCCTTTTTCGTTCGAAGTTCGAAGTTGATCCTTTTTCGAAGTCGAGCCTCGTTCGAAGCGTTTGAAGCAATCGGAGTCGTTTCTTCCACGATTTGAAGTAAGTTCGCTTCATTAAACCATCTCTCTCAAGTATTTGATTGTTTGTATATAGCATATACTTTCTGAAGTAGTATCTTGCTTTAGTTCTTGGTTGAGCCCTCTAGGACACTTCGGTGTTCACTCGCTCGCCTCGTAACTATCGTCGGATATATATGTTCGAATACGCAGTATATGCGTTCTTCAAAATAGTATCTCACCCTAGTTCTTGGTTGAGCCCTCTAGGACACTTCGGTGTTCACTCGCTCGCCTCGTAACTATCGTTGGATACAGATCTAGGTGTATATCTGCTGATTCTGTCGACGCGTCTTATATCGCACAGGCTATGTAATTTACCTTTGCTGTCGCGTCGTATGATGCCAAGGCTCCCTGCTTTCTGTACTTCCGATTAAAGCACTTCCGATTATGCATTTACTTACGCCGTCGCGTCGAACGATGCCAAGGCTCCTGCTTTCTGCAATGTATTTACTTACGCCGTCGCGTCGAACGATGCCAAGGCTCATGCTTTGTTATATATGTAGAATATTTCATTCAGTTACACACCCTGAACAATAGTATATACATTTCCTTTACGCCGCCGCTGTATAAAGCACAGGCTTTTGCTTATATTACATATATGGCGCGTAAGTGAGCGTTCAAATGGAGATCAACTCCAAAATCGCCCATGCGATTCCCTTACCGCTCCTCGTGCAAGATTCTGCTTGACGAATGAAGCCCCTATTGGAAAGGCTTCGCCTTTTGGCAAAATGCTCTTTACGTAAAGACTAAATCAATTACGTATGGCCTGGCTATGGCCCAAGGTTCCTGCAACCTTGATGGATGCAAAGTACGCACAACGGTGCGCATCCATTTCCCGAGTTAAGCGTAGCGATTTCCCACCAAAGAGGGGAGATGCCGCTGAAATGGATAAAAGAAACGCACGCTTTCTCCGTAAAAGAGAGGAAGTGCTGCTGAAATTCCTGAAGGAGCTAAGAATGGCTCAGAAAGAACGTAGCAGAAGTGCTACCCAGTTATGGAACGCCTTCTACGATGTAGAAAGGTTTGTCGCACCACTGCCGGTAGAGCAGAGAAGGTGTTGACAGAATGGTTGGCAGAAGAGCTGCCAGAACCAATTAAGTGGCACAATGATGTCCTTTGTTGGAACGATGTCAGAATGACTCGTCTCCCTAGCACCTGCAAGGGCACCATACTTGTAAGAGCCGTTGCGCCAAAGTAGTGGTGGCACATTGACGAGGTCCTGAGCTCGTTGCGTAAAAATACGCCGAGTAGCCGATCCGTAGAGATCGAGTCATGTGCATGCTCATTGAGAATTATCAGACAACCAGACTCGTAAGGGCCGTTGAGCCGGAGTGTGTTGTTTCCACCGAAAGAGGTGAAGTGCTCATCAAGGCCGAAGTGCCGAGAGCAGAGTTAAGCATGCATATGAATAAAACCTTTGTTCCACGGTGAAAACTGTGTGGTTGATTGGGGTCGGGTACATACTTCTCAAAGGCTGCCCTATAGGCATGCAATGTTCGTCAAGTAATTGTAAGACCGGCAGGCCCCTTTCAGAATTTCTCACCGAGGAAGACGGTGATGGCGCAGCCTTGAGTGACATATATTTCACCCGAACCTGATAGAGTTCATTGATGGCCTTCGTCACTCAGAGGTATGGAGGTCGTGGTTATCCTTAAATATCTAAGGATTGAACCCAACTACTGCAGTAGCAGAATGCATTCGGATACCTAGTAAGGATCTCTTTCGGTATGTTGTACCGTCCTACTAGGGGGATGGGGTCAACAGACCTCTGGGGTATCTAAAATACATAGAATAATCAACCCCCAGATCATCGCGTTGTCGCCCAGATATGAGTCCCCTAAGCCCAGGGGGAGGTGCAATTATCGAAACAAAGCATTAGCTTAGGTACAACGCTACTTTGAATGTATGAGTGGATGACGTTGTTGAGTCAGTCCTGCATAACCTTTGTGAAGGTGTCATGGTCGGTATACTACTGGACCGATTGGGAAAGAACCCCATTGATATCCGTACCACTAAGTGAAGCTCGGAGAGCTGTCCTTAGATTCGTAGGATACGGATGTGCCAAGCATAAAGGCTTGAGCTAGACATCCATTCGTGACTCTGAGGAAGTCAAGGCTAAGTCGTAGAGACTTAAGAGGTTATTCTAACTCACAGCCCTGAAGAGGCTTATGCGAAGTCATGACGACTTGCGTGGATGTTCAACTCATAGCCCTGATGAGGCTTTTGCGATATACGCTAAGTCATGGAGGCTTGAGCGTCGTATTACGAACTGCGACCCTGAGTGGTCTATGCATTTACTTGAGTTGAATAGATAGGTATTTGCCTACTTACCAGACCATCAGTGGTTCTGACCCCGTTTTATGGGGATTTCAGGTGTTGAACCTGCGTGGCGATATGCGGAGCAAGGCGGCATCGAGTTCCAGGGTTTCTCTAGACAGAGTTGTACTGCTCCCTTTTTATTGAACGTTCACTGCTTTTCTAAGCAGTAGTGTTGTAATAAACATGTGCTTTCGATAAAATGGAACGCTTTGGTGGTCAATGAGTTGCTTGGCCACATACCTGCAACGTGCTCGGAGTTTTCTAAAACCGACGACTCATTATCGTCTTATTCCGCTGCTAAAAGTTTTTCTAAGTTCCGCTGCAAAGAAAAAAAAAAAAAGAAATTCATGAAAATTTTAACTTAGCTTTGTTTCGGAAATCCGGGGCGTTACATTTATAGTGATTCAACTATGCAAATATGTGTTCTAAGGTTATAAAAAAAAAATTATAGTGATTCAAACATTATATATTTGTTCTAAGGCTCTTAGAAAATTTTCATAGTGATTCAAGCATGCATATTTGTGTTCTAACGCTGTAAACAAAATTTCAAAGTGATTCAATCTTGCATATATACGTTCTAAGGCTGTAAAAAAAAATTTGTAGTGATTCAATCATTTATATATGTGATCCAATGCTGTCAAAAAAAATTATAGTGTTTCAATCATGTATATATTTTACCTAAGGCTGTCCAAAAAATTTCATAGTGATTCAATCTTGCATACATGTGTCCCAAGGTTGTCAAAAATTTTCATAGTGATTCAATCATGCATATATGTGTTCTAAGGTTGTGAAAAAAAATTCATAGTGATTCAATCATGCAGAAATGTGTTCCAAGGTTGTCAAAAAAAATTCATAGTGATTTATTCAGACATATATGTGTTTTAAGGCTGTCAAAAAAATTTCATAGTGATTCAATCTTGCATATATGTGTTCTAAGGCTGTAAAAAAAAAATCATACTAATTCAATCAAGCATATATGGTTTCTAAGGGTGTCAAAAAGAATTTATAGTCATTCAATCATACAGATATGTGTTCTAAGTTTGTTTAAAAAATTTCAAAGTGATTTAATCTTGCGTATATGTGTTTTAAGGCTGTCAAAAAAAAATCATAGTGTTTCAATTTTGCATATATGTACACAAAGGCTGTAAAAAAAAAATCATAGTGATTCAATCATGCATATGTGTTCTAAGGTTGTCAAAAAAAATTCATAGTGATTCAATCATGCTTATGTAGGTTCTAATTGTGTCAAAAAAATTTCATAGTGATTCAATCGTGCATATATGTGTTCTAAGGCTGTCAAAAAAATATCATAGTGATTCAATCACGCATATACGTTCTAAGGCTATCGAAAAAAAATTGATCATGAATATACATGTTCTATGGCTATAAAAAAAAATTCATAATGACTCAATCATGGATATATGTGTTCTAATGGTGTTAAAAAAATTCATAGTGATTCAATCATGGATATATGTGTTATAAGGTTGTCAAAAAAACTTCATAGTGATTCAATCATGCATATATGAGTTCTAAGGTTGTCAAAAATATTTTATAGTGATTCAATCTTGCATATATGTGTTCTAAGGCTGCCGAAAAAATTTCATAGTGATTCAATCTTGCATATATGTGTTCTAAGTCTGTCAAAAAAATTTCTTTGTGTTTCAATCATGCATATATGTATTCTGAGGTTGTCAAAAAAAAATTATAGTGACTCAATCATGCATATATTTGTTCTGTTGCAGTGAAAAAAAATTTATAGTGATTCAATCATGCAGATATGTGTTCTACTTTTGTCAAAAAAAATTTATAGTGATTCAATCACGCATATGTGTGTTCTAAAGGTGTCAAATTTTTTTTATAGTGATTCAATGATTCATATATGTGTTCAAAGAGTGTGAAAAAAAAAACATAGCGATTCAATCATGCGTATATGTGTTCTAAGGCTACACAAAAAAAATTATAGTGATTCAATTATGCACATTTGTGTTCAAAGGCTGTCAACAAAAAATGATAGTGATTCAATCATGCATATATGTATTCTAAGGCTATCAAAAAAAATTTATAGTTATTCAATCATGCAGATATATAGTCTAAGGTTGTAAAAAAAATTCAAAGTGATTCAGTCACGCATATATCTGTTTTAAGGCTGTAAAAAATATTTCATAGTGATTCAAAAATGCATATATTTGATCTAAGGTGATAAAAAAAATTCAAGGGGATTCAATCATGCATATATGTGTTCTACGGTTGTCAAAACAATTTCATAGTGATTCAATCATGCATATATGTGTTCTAAGGCTGTCAAAAAAATTTATAGTGATTCAATCTTGCATATATGTGATCTAAGGTTGTCAAAATATGTTTCTTGTGATTCAATCATGCATATATCTTTTCTAAGGCTCTAAAAAAAATTTCATTGTGATTCAATCATGCATTATCTGTTCTAAGGCTCTAAAAAAAATTTCATATTAATTCAATCTTGCATAAATGTGTTCTAAGGCTGTCAAAAAAATTTCATAGTGAGTCAATCATGCATATATGTGTTCTAAGGTTGTCAAAAAAAATTTATAGTGATTCAATCATGCATATATGTGTTCTACTGTGGCCAAAAAAAAATTTATGTGATTCAATGATGCATATATGTGCTCTAGTGCTGTCAAAAAAATTTCATACTCATTCACTCATGCATATAAGTCTTCTAAGGTTGTCAAAAAAATTTTATAGTGATTCAAACATCATATATCTGTTCTAAGTCTCTCAAAAAAAATTCATAGAGATTCAATGATGCATATATGTGTTCTAAGGCTACCAAAAAAATTTCATAGTGTTTCATTCATGGATATATGTGTTCTAAAGCTGTCAAAAAAAATTCACAGTTTTTCAATCTTGCATATATGTGTTCTACGAATGTCAAAAAAAATCATAGTGAATCATTCATGAATATATATGTGTTCAAAGGCTGTTAAAAAAATTTCACAATGATTCAATCATAGAGATATTGTTCTAAGGCTGTCAAAAAAATTTACAGTGATTCAATCATGCATATATGTGTTCGAATGCTGTCAAAATTTTTTTGTAGTGATTCAATCTTGCATATATGTGTTCTAAGGCTGTCAAAAAAATTTCATAGTGATTCAATCATCCATATATGTGTTCTAAGGCTATCAAAAAAATTTCGTAGGGATTCAATCATGCATATATGTGTTCTAAGGATGTCAACGAAATTTCATTGTGATTCAATCATGCATATATGTGTTTTAAGGCCGTAAAAACAAATTCATAGACATTCAATCTTGCATATATGTGTCCTAAGGTTATTAAACAAATTTCATAGTGATTCAGTAAGACATATATGTGTTCTATGGTTGTCAAAACTATTTCATAGTGATTCAATCATACATATATGTGTTCTACGGTTGTGAAAACAATTTCATAGGGTTTTAATCTTGCACATATGTGTACTACGACTGTCAAAAAAGTCACACAGTGATTCAATCATGCAAACATGTGTTCTAAGTTTGTCAAAAAAAATTCATAGTGCTTCCATTAAGCATATACATGTTCTAAGGCTGTCAAAAAAATTTCATAGTGATTCAATCATGCATACATGTGTTCTAAGGTTGTCAAAAAATTTTGTCGTGATTCAATCATACATATGTCTGTTCGAAGGCTGTCAAAAAAATTTCATTGTGATTCAATCTTGCATACATGTGTTCTAAGGCTGTCAAAAAAATTTCATAGTGATTCAATCATGCATACATGTGTTCTAAGGTTGTCAAAAAAAATTCATAGTGATTCAATCATGCATATGTATTCTAAGGCCGTCAAAAAAATTTATAGTGATTCAATCATGCAGATATTTGTTCTAAGGTTGTTAAAAAAATTATAGGGATTAAATCACGCATGTATGTGTTCTGTTGCGGTAAAAAAAAAATCATAGTGATTCAATCATGCATATATGTGTTCTAAGGCTGTAAAAAAAATCATAGTGATTCAATCATGCATATGGGTGTTCTAAGGCTGTTAATAAAATTTTATAGTGATTCAATCATGCATATATATGTTCTAAGGTTGTCAAAACAATTTCATAGTGATTCAATCATGCATATATGTGTTCTAAGATGTCAAAAAAATTCATTGTGATTCAATCATGCATGTGTTCTAAGGCTATAAATTTTTTTTTATAGTGATTGAATCATGCATCGATGTGTCCTAATGTTGTCAAAAAACATTTATAAACATTGAATCTTGCATATATCTGTTATAAGGCTATCAAAAAAATTTATAGTGATTCAGTCAGCATACGTGTGTTCTAAGGCTATCAAAAAAAAATTCATACTGATTCAATCATGCCTACGTATTCTAAGGCTGTCAAAAAAATTTCATACTGACTCAATCATGCCTATGTATTCTAAGGCTGTCAAAAAAATTTGTAGTGATTCAATCATGCAGATATTTGTTCTAAGGTTGTCAAAAAATTTTTATAAGGATTCCATCATGCATTTATGTGTTCTAATGCGATCAAAAAAATTTCATAGTGATTCAATCATGTATATATGTGTTCTAAGGCTCTAAAAAAAAAATCATAGTGATTCAATCATGCATATATGTGTTCTATGGTTGTAAAAAAAAATTCATAGTTATTCAATAATGCAAATATATGTTCTAATGCTGTCAAAAAAAATTTATTGTGATTCAACCATGCATATATATGTTCAATGATTGTAAAAAAAAATCATAGTGATTCAATCATGCAGATATGTATTCTAAGATGTCAAAAAAAAATCATAGTGATTCAGTCATGCATATATATGTTCGAAGGCTGCCAAAAAATGTTTATAGTGATTCAATCATGCATATATGTGTTTTACGGCTGTCAAAATTTTTTTATAGTGATTCAATCTTGCATATATCTGTTCTAAGGTCGTCAAAAAAATTTCATGTGTGATTCATGTTTTGCATATATGTACACTGCAGAAATGTATTCTAAGGCTGTCAAAAAAAAATTATATTGATTCAATCACGCAGATTTTTGTTCTAAGGTTGTCCTAAAAAATTTATAGTGATCAATCACACAAATATGTGTTCTAAGGTTGCCAAAAAAAATTCATCGTGATTCAATCATGCATATATGTGTTCTAAGACTAACAAAAAAATTTCTTAGTGATTCAATCATGCAGATGTGTTCTAAGGCCGTCAAAAAAATTTGTAGTGATTCAATCTTGCATATATGTGTTCTAAGGCCGTCAAAAGAAATTTATTGTGATTCTATCAAGCATATATGTGATCTAAGATTTCAAGAAAAATTCACAGTGATTCAATCATGCATATATGTGTTTTAAGACTGACAAAAAAATTCATCGTGATTCAACCATGCATATATGTATTGTAAGGCTGTGAAGAAAATTTCATCATGATTCAATCATGCATATTTGTATTCTAACGCTCACAAAAAAAATTCACAGTGATTCAATCACGCAGATATGTGTTCCATGGTTGTCAAAACAATTTCATAGTGATTCAATCATGCATATATGTGTTCTACGGTTGTTAAAACAATTTCATAGTGATTCAATCATACATATATGTGCTGAAAGGCTGTCAAAAAAAATTTATAGTGATTCAATCATGCAGATGTGTATTCTAAGGTTGTCAAAAAAAAATTGTAGTGATTCAATCATGCATATATGTGTTCTAAGGTTGTAAAAAACATTTCTTAGTGATTCAGTCATTCATATATGAGTTTTAATGCTGTTAAAAAATTTTCATATTGATTCAATCTTTCATATATGTTTTCTAAGGATGTCAAAAAAAATTCATAGTGATTTAATAATGCATATATGTGTTCTAAGGCTATCAAACAAATTTCATCGGGATTCAATCATGCATATATGTATTGTAAGGCTGTCAAAAAAATTTCACAGTGATTTAATCATGTAGATATGTGTTCCAAGGTTGTCAAAAACTTTCATAGTGATTCAAACCTGTATATATGTGTTCGACGATTGTCAAAATAATTTCATAATGATTCAATCACCCATATATGTGTTCAAAGGCTGTCAAAACAATGTCATAGTGATTCAATCATGAAGATATGTGTTCTAAGGTTGTCAAAAAAAATTATAGTGATTCAATCATGCATATATGCGTTGTAAGGCTGCCAAAAAAATTTCATAGTGATTCAATCATCCATATATGTGTTGAAAGGCGGTCAAAAAATATTTATAGGGATTCAATCATGCATATATGTGTTCTAAGGCAGTCAAAAACATTTCTTAGTGATTCAATCATTCACATATGTGTTGTAATGCTGTAAAAAAAAATTCATAATGATTCAATCTTTCATATATGTTTACTAAGGATGTCAAAAAAAAAATCATAGTGATTTATTCGGGCTTCAATCATGCATATATGTATTCTAAGGCTGTCAAAAAAATTTCACAGTGATTTAATCATGCAGATATGTGTTCCAAGGTTGTCAAAAAAAAATCATAGTGATTCAATCTTGTATAAATGTGTTCTACGATTGTCAAAACAATTTCATAGTGATTCAATCACCCATATATATGTTCAATAGCTGTCAAAAAAATTTCATAGTGATTCAATCATGTAGATATGTGTTCTACGGTTGCTAAAAAAAAAATTCATAGTGATTCAATCATGCATATATGTGTTCTATGGCTGTTAAAAAAAATAAATAGTGATTCAATAAAGCGTATATGTGTTCTTAGGCTGTCAAAAAAATTTAATAGTGATTCAAACATGCATATACGTGTTCTAATGTTGTCTAAAAAAATTCATAGTGATTCAATCATGGATATATGTGTTCTAAGGCTGTCAAAAAAATTCCATAGTGATTCAATCATGCATATATCTATTCTAAGGTTGTCAAAAAAATTTAATAGTAATTCAATAATGCATATATGAGATGTAATTCTGTTAAAAAAATTTCATAATGATTCAATCTTGCGCATATGTGTTCTAAGGCTGTAAAAAAAAATCATATTGATTCAATCATGCATATATGTGTTCTAAGGCTGTCAAAAAAATTTCATCGTGATTTAATCATGCATATATGTATTCTAAGGTTGTCAAAAAAAAATTATAATGATTCAATCATGCATATATGTGTTCAAATGCTGTCAAAAAAAATTTATAGTGAATCAATGTTGTGTATATGTGTTTTAAGGCTGTGACAAAAATTTCATAGTGATTCAATCATGCATATATTTGTTCTAAGGCTGTCACAAAAATTTTGTAGTGATTAAATCAAGCAGATATGTGTTCTAAGGTTGTCAAAAAAAACTATAGCGCTTCAATCATACATATATGTGTTCTAAGGCTGTCAAAAAAATTTCATTGTGATTCAATCAAGTTTATATGTGTTCTAAGGCTATAAATAAAATTTCATAGTGATTCAATCATGCATATACGTATTCTAAGGCTGTAAAAAAAAATTCATAGTGATTCAATCATGCATATATGCGTTGTAAGGCTGCCAAAAAAATTTCATAGTGATTCAATCATCCATATATGTGTTGAAAGGCGGTCAAAAAATATTAATAGGGATTCAATCATGCATATATGTGTTCTAAGGCAGTCAAAAACATTTCTTAGTGATTCAATCATTCACATATGTGTTGTAATGCTGTAAAAAAAATTTCATAATGATTCAATCTTTCATATATGTTTACTAAGGATGTCAAAAAAAAAATCATAGTGATTTATTCGGGCTAAAATCATGCATATATGTATTCTAAGGCTGTCAAAAAAATTTCACAGTGATTTAATCATGCAGATATGTGTTCTAAGGTTGTCAAAAAAAAATCATAGTGATTCAATCTTGTATAAATGTGTTCTACGATTGTCAAAACAATTTCATAGTGATTCAATCACCCATATATATGTTCAATAGCTGTCAAAAAAATTTCATAGTGATTCAATCATGAAGATATGTGTTCTACGGTTGCTAAAAAAAAAATTCATAGTGATTCAATCATGCATATATGTGTTCTATGGCTGTTAAAAAAAATAAATAGTGATTCAATAAAGCGTATATGTGTTCTTAGGCTGTCAAAAAAATTTAATAGTGATTCAAACATGCATATACGTGTTCTAATGTTGTCTAAAAAAATTCATAGTGATTCAATCATGGATATATGTGTTCTAAGGCTGTCAAAAAAATTCCATAGTGATTCAATCATGCATATATCTATTCTAAGGTTGTCAAAAAAATTTAATAGTAATTCAATAATGCATATATGAGATGTAATTCTGTTAAAAAAATTTCATAATGATTCAATCTTGCGCATATGTGTTCTAAGGCTGTAAAAAAAAATCATATTGATTCAATCATGCATATATGTGTTCTAAGGCTGTCAAAAAAATTTCATCGTGATTTAATCATGCATATATGTATTCTAAGGTTGTCAAAAAAAAATTATAATGATTCAATCATGCATATATGTGTTCAAATGCTGTCAAAAAAAATTTATAGTGAATCAATGTTGTGTATATGTGTTTTAAGGCTGTGACAAAAATTTCATAGTGATTCAATCATGCATATATTTGTTCTAAGGCTGTCACAAAAATTTTGTAGTGATTAAATCAAGCAGATATGTGTTCTAAGGTTGTCAAAAAAAACTATAGCGCTTCAATCATACATATATGTGTTCTAAGGCTGTCAAAAAAATTTCATTGTGATTCAATCAAGTTTATATGTGTTCTAAGGCTATAAATAAAATTTCATAGTGATTCAATCATGCATATACGTGTTCTTAGGCTGTAAAAAAAAATTCATAGTGATTCAATCATGCATATATGTTTTCTAAGGCAGTAAAAAAAAATCAATGTGATTCAATCATGCATATATATAATCTCAGGCTCTCAAAAAAAATTATAATGATGCAATCATGCAGATATTTATCCTAAGGTTGTCAAAAAAATTATAGTGATTCAATCATGTATATATGTATTCAAATGCTGTAAAAAAAAAATTATAGTGACTCAATCTTCCATATATGTGTTCTAAGGCAATCAATGAAAATTCATGGTGATTCAATTATGCAGATATGTGTTCCAAGGTTGTAAACAAAAATTCACAGTGATTTAATCACGCATATATGTGTTCTAAGGCTGCCAAAAAAAATTGATAGTGATTCAATCATGCAGATATGTGTTCGAAGGTTGTCAATTTTTTTTTATAGTGATTCAATAATGCATATATGTGTACTACGATTGTCATAACAATTTCATAGTGATTCAATCATACATATTTGTGTTGTAGCGCTGTCACAAAAATTTCATAGTGATTTAAACATGCAGATATGTGTTCTAAGGTTCTCAACAAAATTTTGTAGTGATTTAACCAAGCATATATGTGTTCGTTGGCTGTCTAAAAAATTTTATAGTGATTCAATCATGCATATATGTGTTCTAAGGCTGTCTAAAAAATTTTATAGTGATTCAATCTGGCATATATATGTTCTAACGATGTAAAAAAAATTTCTTAGTAATTCAATCATTCATATATGTGTTTTAAGGCTGTAAAAAAAAATTCATAGTGATTCAACCATGCATATATGTATTGTAATGCTATTAAAAAAATTTATAGTGACTCACTCAAGGATAAATGTGTTCTAAGGCTATCAAAAAAATTTCATAGTGATTCTATCATGCATATATCTGTTCTAAGGTTGTCAAAAAAATTTCAAAGTGATTCAATCTTGCACATATGAGTTCTAAGGCTGTCAAAAAAGTTTTATAGTGATTCAATTATGCATATGTGTTCTAATGCTGTCAAAAATTTTTATAGTGATTCAATCATGCATATATGTGTTCTATGGCTATCAAAAAAAATTCATAGTCATTCAATCATGCACATAGTGTTCTAAGGATGTCAAAAAAAGTTCATAGTGATTCAATATTGCATATATGTGTTCTAAGGTCATCAAAAAATATTCATAGTGATTCAATCATGCATACATGTGTTCTAAGGCTGTCAAACAAAATTTATATTCATTCAGTCATGCATATATTTGTTCTAAGGTTGTCCTAAAAAATTTATAGTGATTTAATCATGGAAATATGTGCTCTAAGGTCACCAAAAAAAAATTCATAGTGATTCAATCATGCATATATGTGTTCTAAGTCTTTCAAAAAAAATTCACAGTGATTCAATCATGCATATGTGTCTTCTAAGACTATCAAAAAAAATTCATAGTGATTCAATCATGCAAATATGTGTTCTAAGGTTGTCAAAAAAATGTGTAGTGATTCAATCATGCATATATGTGTTCTAAGGCTGTCAAAAAAATTTTATTGTGATTCAATCAAGCATATATTTCATCTAAGGCCGTCAAAAAAATTCCATAGTGAATCTATCATGCATATATGCATATATGGGTTTTAAGGCTGTCAAAAATAGTTCATCGTGTTGCAACCATGCATATATGTATTGTAAGGCTGTGAAGAAAATCTCATCGTGATTCAATCTTGTATATATGTATTCTAAGGCTCTAAAAAAAAATCATAGTGATTCAATCATGCAGATATGTGTTCCAAGGTTGTCAAAAAAATTTCATAGTGATTCAATCATGCATATATGTGTTCTACGGTTGTCAAAACAATTTCATAGTGATTCAATCATACATATATGTGTTGAAAGGCTGTCAAAAAAATTTCATCGTGATTCAATCATTCACATATGTGTTCTAAGGTTGTAAAAAAAAATTATAGTAATTCAATCATGCATATATGTGTTCTGATGCTGTCAAAAAAAATTCATAGTGATTCAACCATGCATATATGTGTTCTAAGGCTGTTAAAAAAATTCTATACTGATTCAATCATGCATATATGTATTCTAAGGCTGTCAAAAAAATTTAATAGTGATTCAATCATGCATATATGAGTTGTAATGTTGTTAAAAAAATTCATCATGATTCAATCTTGCATATACTTGTTCTAAGGCAGTCAAAAAAGTTTTATAGTGATTCAATGATGCATATGTGTTCTAATGCTGTCAAAAAATTTTATAGTGATTTAATCATGCAAATATGCGTTCTAAAGCTGTCAAATAAATTTCATAGTCATTCAATCATGCACATATGTGTTCCAAGGCTGTCAAAAAAATTCATAGTGATTCAATCTGGCATATATGTGTTCTAAGGCCATCAAAAAATATTCATTGTGATTCAATCATGCATACATGTGTTCTAAGGCTGTCAAAAAATTTTTATATTCATTCAATCATGCATATATTTGTTCTAAGGTTGTCCTAAAAAATTTATAGTGATTTAATCATGGAATTATGTGCTCTAAGGTCACCAAAAAAAAATTCATAGTGATTCAATCATGCATATATGTGTTCTAAGTCTATCAAAAAAAATTCACTGTGATTCAATCATGCAAATATGTGTTCTAAGGTTGTCAAAAAAAATTTGTAGTGATTCAATCATGCATATATGTGTTCTAAGGCTGTCAAAAAAAATTTATTGTGATTCAATCAAGCATATATTTGATCTAAGGCCGTCAAAAAAATTTCATACTGAATCTATCACTTATATATGCATATATGGGTTTTAAGGCTGTCCAAAAAATTTCATCGTGTTGCAACCATGCATATATGTATTGTAAGGCTGTGAAGAAAATCTCATCGTGATTCAATCCTGTATATATGTATTCTATGGCTCTAAAAAAAAAATCATAGTTCTTCAATCATGCAGATATGTGTTCCAAGGTTGTCAAAAAAATTTCATAGTGATTCAATCATGCATATATGTGTTCTACGGTTGTCAAAACAATTTCATAGTGATTCAATCATACATATATGTGTTGAAAGGCTGTCAAAAAAATTTCATCGTGATTCAATCATTCACATATGTGTTCTAAGGTTGTAAAAAAAATTATAGTAATTCAATCATGCATATATGTGTTCTGATGCTGTCAAAAAAATTTCATAGTGATTCAACCATGCATATATGTGTTCTAAGGCTGTTAAAAAAATTCTATACTGATTCAATCATGCATATATGTATTCTAATGCTGTCAAAAAAATTTAATAGTGATTCAATCATGCATATATGAGTTGTAATGTTGTTAAAAAAATTCATCATGATTCAATCTTGCAGATACTTGTTCTAAGGCAGTCAAAAAAGTTTTATAGTGATTCAATGATGCATATGTGTTATGATGCTGTCAAAAAATTTTATAGTGATTCAATCATGCATATATGCGTTCTAAAGCTGTCAAATAAATTTCATAGTCATTCAATCATGCACATATGTGTTCCAATGCTGTCAAAAAAAATCATAGTGATTCAATCTGGCATATATGTGTTCTAAGGCCATAAAAAAATATTCATAGTGATTCAATCATGCGTATATGTGTTCTAAGGCTGTCACAAAAAATTCATAGTTATTCAATCATGCAGATATGTGTTCTAAGGTTGTCATAAAATATTATAGTGATTCAATCATACATATATGTGTTCTAAAGATGTCAAAAAATTTCATTGTGATTCAATCAAGCATATTTGTGTTCTAAGGCTGTCAAAAAAATTAGATAGTGATTCAATCAGGAATATATATGTTATAAGATTGTCAAAAAAATTTCATATTGATTCAATCATGCATATATGTGTTCTAAGGCTGTAAAAAAGAATTCAATGTGATTCAATCATGCATATCTGTATTCTAAGACTATCAAAAAAAATTTATAATGATTCAATCATGTAGATATTTAACCTAAGGTTGTCCAAAAAAATTATAGTGATTCAATCATGCATATATGTGTTCAAGTGCTTCAAGGTTGTCAAAAAAATTTTATTGTGATTAAGTCATGCTTTTATGTGTTATAAGGCTGTCAAAAAAATTTCATAGTAATTCAATGATGCATATATGTATTCTGAGGCTGTCAAAAAAAATTCATAGTAATTCAATCATGCAGATATGTGTTCTAAGGCTATCAATGGAAATTCACAGTGATTCAATCAAGCATATATTTTTTCTACGATTGTCCAAACAATTTCATAGTGATTCAATCATATATATGTGTTCTAAGGTTCTCAAAAAAAATTCATAGTGATTTAATCATGCATATATGTATTTTAAGGTTTTCAAAAAATTTCATCGTAATCAAATCATGTATACATATATTAAAAGGCTATAAAAAAAATTCATCATGATTCAATCATGCATATATGTATTCTAAGGCTGTCAAAAAAAATTCATAGTGATTCAATCATGCAGATATGTGTTACAAGGTTGTCAAAAAATTTTTATAGTGATTGAATAATGCATATATGTGTTCTATGATTGTCAAAACAATTTCATAGTGATTCAATCATACATATATGTGTTCGAACGCTGTTGAAAATTTTTCATAGTGATTCAATCAAGCAAATATGTGTTCTAAGGTTGTCAACAAAATTTTGTAGAGATTTAATCATGCATATATGTGTTCTAAGGCTGTCCAAAAATTTCATAGTGATTCAATCATGCATATACATGTTCTAACATTATAAAAAAAATTTCATAGTGATTCAATCATGCATATATGTGTTTTAAGGCTGTCAAAAAAAGTTCATAGTGATTCGATCATGCATAAATGTGTTCTTGGGCTGTCAAAAAAAATCATATTCATTCAATCATGTATATATGTATTCTAAGGCTGTCAAAAAATTTTTGTAGTGATTCAATCTTGGATATATGCGTTCTAAGGCTATCAAAAAAATTTCATAGTCATTCTATCATGCATATATGTGTTCTACGACTGTCAAAAAAATTTCAAAGTGATTCAATCTTGCATATATGTGTTCTAAGGCTGTAAAAAAAAATTCATAGTTATTCAATCAAGCATATAAGTGTTATTAGGCTATCAAAAAAATTTTATAGTCATTCTATCATGTATATACGTGTTCCAAGGTTGCAAAAAAAAATTCATGGTGATTCAATCATGCATATATGAGTTCTAAGGCTGCCAAAAATATTTTATTGTGATTTAATCATGCATATATGTGTCCTAATGCTGTCAAAATTTTTTTATAGTGATTCAATCATGCATATATGTGTTCTAAGGCTGTCAAAAAAATTTCTTAATGATTCAATCATTTTCATATGTGTTCTATGGTTGTCATAAAAATTCATAGTGATTCAATCCTGCATATATTTGTTCTAAGGTTGTCAAAAAAATTTCATAGTGATTCAGTCATGCATATATGTGTTCTAATGCTGTTTAAAAAAATTCATAGTGATTCAATCATGCAGATATGTGTTATAAGGCTGTCAAAGAAAATTCATAGTGATTCAATCATGCAGATATGTGTTCTAAGGCTGTCAAAGAAAATTCATAGTGAAATAATATTGCATATATGTGTTCTACGATTGTCGAAACAATTTCATAGTGGTTCAATCATGCATATATGTGTTTTAATGTTTTCAAAAATATTCATCGTAAAAAAAAAATCATCATGATTCAATCATGCAAATATGTTTTTTTAGGCTGTAAAAAAAAATCATAGTGATTCAATCATGGAGATATGTGATACAAGGTTGTCAAAATTTTTTTATACTGATTCAATAATGCATATATGTTTCTACAGTTGTAAAACAACCTCCAGGCTTTGAAAATGAACAATATCCAGATCATGTTTTCAAACTAAAACGTGCCTTATATGGATTAAAACAAGCACCTCGTGCTTGGTATGATAGACTCAAAACCTTTTTATTAAAAACTGGTTTTTCGGTAGGCAAAGTAGACTCTACTCTATTTGTAAAAGTTGTGGATAATCATACCTTAATTGTTCAAGTTTATGTGGACGATATCATCTTTGGATCTACTAACAACACTCTCTATGAAGAATTTTCTAAGTCCATGCAGAAGGAATTCGAAATGAGTATGATGGGAGAACTCAACTACTTTCTTGGACTGCATATTAAGCAAACCAAGGATGGAGTTTTCATCAATCAATCCAAGTATGCTCATGAACTTCTAAAGAGGTTCAACATGAACTCAACAGCTTCAAAAACCACTCCTATGAGCACAACCACTGTTTTGGACAAAGATGAAGATGGTAAGTTTGTTGATACAAAGGTATACCGAGGTATGATAGCATCACTTCTGTATTTAACTGCTAGCCGTCTAGATATTATGTTCAATGTTTGCTTGTGTGCTAGATTTCAGTCAAATCCAAAAGAATCACATCTTAAAGTTGTAAAAAGAATAATGAGATATTTAAAAGACAGTTGATTTTGAATTATTTCATTCAAAATCCTCTACATTTGATCTAATCTCATACAACAATGCTGACTTTGCTGGAAGTAAATCTGACAGAAAAAGCACAAGTGGAACATGTCATATGCTAGGGCACTCACTAGTTTCATGGTTCAGTAAGAAACAAAACTGTGTATCCTTATCAACTACTGAAGCTGAATACATTGCTGCTAGCCTAGCTTGTACACAAGTTATCTGGATGAAACAAACTTTGAAAGATTTTGGTTTAAATTTTGAAAATACAACTATTTTCTGTGATAATACTAGTGCTATAAACCTATCTAAAAATCCTATTTTACACTCACGAACTAAGCATATTCAAATAAGACACCACTTCTTAAGAGAACAAGTCTTAAACAACATAATTAAACTCAAATTCATACCCACCAATCAACAGTTAGCAGACATCTTTACTAAACCATTAAAACATGAAGACTTTACACGAATTAGAAGAGATTTAGGAATATGCAAACTAAGTGACTTATAATTAATCTCACCTACTAAGACTAAAACATCTTATAAGTGCTATTAAAGTTTTATTTTATTCGGTTTCATTCTTATTGATCTCTTATATTTATTTTTTTTAACAAAAAAAGGTCAAACTATGTTTCTATATTCACGTATACTCTAAACACTTATAAAAACACATTCATCATGACACATTCTTTATGTCTTTCAACTTGTCATCTTTCAAGTACACATCTATAATGACTCCTTGTCCTATTTACTTTCACTCATATCCATAAAAACTAATTAAAAACTATCATGACATTTTTCACATCACTCATCTCATAACACCTTTTATTACTTTTGTCCTTTTGTAAAAACTTCTCTTACGATAAGCTAGTTCACCTTCAACATGATAACATATTTCTCTCAACTTGCCTATACGTAACTTAAACAAGAATAGTATTTTATGAGAAACCTTGCTTTTCAAATTTTAGTCAAAATCGAATGATTATCTTTTTTAGTTTTCTTTACCTTCTTCAAAAGTTAATGTTGTATTTCACGTATAATTTTACTATATCATTTGTTATATCATATATTGCGTACACTCTATTTCTACCATGACATCCTTCACACCTCTTTATGAATAATTATTTTCAAAAACTTGTCCACCATTCTTTTTCATATGTACTATTTAGTACCACACTTTTCTTGTCGCTCTTCATCCAATACAAAGTGAATCTCCATCCGTGACCATTATACATTTAAATTTATCATTTTCTAAAACCATGTCCTCTTAGCCAAACATCAATCTTGACTTTATGTCATACATCAATTGATTGTTGTCCTTTATAATCTCTCTCTCTCTTTTTTTCAAATTCGTATATCAACTCACCTATCTTTATGATTTTTTTTCATTCTCCTACAAAAATTCTTCTCAAATAAGAAATTATTGCATCCTTGTTTGTCCTATTCCGAATTCATCTCTCACGGATTTTGTATGCTTTCACATAAAGTTGTTTGTTTTATTAGGCCATTATTTCCTTCACTATACATCTTTTCTCACATCTCTTCATCACACGAAACTCTTTAAAATCCTAGTCTAATAAGATAGTCCATATGCATCACATGACACATATCAAACTTCGACAAACTCGCCCATAGTAAACCTTTCTCTATATAGAAAAATTTCAAAACTATGTCCTTCTTAACATACAATACACTATCTTCCAACAACTGATTTGATTTGTCATTCACAAGCCTCTTATTTTTACAACTCACGCATTTCCTCTTTCAGCTAAAATCTAAAAATCCTTCACTTCCAATGTCATTCATTTCTTATCACCATTACTTTTCTCCTTCTATTTATTAGATTGATTCATCTCTCACCAATTCTTCACGAATATCTCTATTCTGTTACAAACTACTACTCCTTCCAAGCTCTTCTCTCTTGCTCATTTTTCCTAAGCTCTTGCAATGGCCTCCTCCTCAACCAATTTGATCACTGCCACTGATCTCAGGTTTCCTGATCTATTTCACTTTTACAACTCTCTTTCCTCACGTCCAATTCATGAAGGTGAATTGGTTCACTACAAAGACTTCGCCTCTTTTGACCTTGAACAATCTCTCCCCGAACTTAAACACTTACTAGACATTTCATCCCAAGCTTCCTACTATCCCGAACTTGTTCGTCTCTTCTACACAAATCTTTCCACCGATCATAACGGCACTACCATCACCACCAAGGTCCGAGGACGCATGATATTCTTTGATGCTTCCTCACTAGGCAATATTCTCAACCTTCCTTCCACCGGCACCGATCTAACAAACATAGTACCACTCAACCACTCGATACTTCGAAAAAATTTTCTCTGTACTCACTTCACACACCTTCCCTGGCACATGAGAAATCTCCAACCCCATGCTTAATTGCTTGCTCATATTCTTCTTCACAATCTCTATCCCAAGCCTCCTCGCAAGGGATTAGTACCCATAAAAATCTCTCTCCTCCTCTACGCAATCTTCTGCTCTACTCCGATAAACTGGTCCAACATCATCTTCGCCCACTTTATTCGCTATCAAAAATTTCAACCTCTTCTTTTTGGGTGTTTTATAACCCCCATTTTAAAATACTTCAAGGTACCCCTTCAAAATGAAGTTATCCTCTATCCTTCGCAGATCCTCAATGCTACTTCTTTCAATCCAAGGTTCCTGCACACTGATAATACCGGCTCTGATGATGTGGATCCCTCATCCGAATATGATTACCTTTCCGCAATCATGGATGTCCAGACAACTCAGAATCTTCTCCTTCGGAATCAAGCCTCGATGCAGCAGACCCTTCAAACTCTCCAACAGGATCAAGCCGACCATACACATCACTCCTCTCCACCTTCGGAGTAAACTTTTCTTTTTTTGGATTGTAATAACTTTAATTTTTTTTGGTCTGTAATAACTCTGCTTACTCTGATCCCTTCCTTTTTTTCCATGACAAAGGGGGAGAAAAACTTGTCTCCATTATTGGAGAAAAATACTCGTCTTTGACATTTTTCAATATTTTTATGATAGTATTATTTCTATGCATAATGTCTTTTTGACAGGGGGAGCATATTTTGTCATCATAAAAAAGGGGGAGAATGTTGAGAAACTCTATTTTGATATCACATAATATGATACACTGTCGTATTTGATTTTATATAATATGATAATATGTCTTCTTGAAAAATGTTATATTATGACTGGATATGTTTTGCCATATATCTAACGAGTATTTGATGAAAGGATATCTCACTCAAAAAGGATGGAGACCTCCTGTTCAAGTACAACTATGGTGCAATCATACTCCTTGAAGAAAAAGCTTGATGAGCCATGCATTCCTAAAGACCATCTAAAGAGATCGGCTACCTCAAGTTGAAGATTTTTTTCTTCTTTAGAGTCATATGTAACAGAACCTTCAGAAGCATGCATATTGCATATTACATACTCATTCATAAAAGCTATTTCATCAAAGTATACGATAGTTTCAAAAAGCACCATTTTGAAAACCAATAATTGTACCTTCTTACAAACCTTTATGGAAAAGGTATTTTGACATGATATAATTCATGATTTCAAAAAGCAATAATTGTACCTTCTATCATGTATAAGACAACTTAAAAAGAAATGATTTCAAATGGGTAGGAACAAGACAAAACATGGAAATCGGCTACACAAAGAAAAACAAATATAATACTTGTTGAAAAGACTTTAGTTACCTTTTTACAAACCCATAGAATGTCGACTTACTTGAAGTCATCATTCTCTTTGTATAGCATTAAATACCTCCTGTAAGAAATCCTTGTTAATATCCATCTCAAGAATGTTGACTTGTTTAAAGTCTTCATTCTCTCTGTAGACATTGAAAAACACATCATAAAGAAAACTCTTGATATGACTATGTACAAATAAATATCTCAAAGCATTTATTGTACTTACACTCATTTAAAGTAAAGAAGTACTTATGTACCACAAATCATTAATTAGAATAAAGACAAAACTAGATGATAGCCTACAATCCAACGTTCAATGTAATATTGTAAGAGATAGACCTTTTACATAAAATATATAATACCTAAAATATTACAACGACTATTGTACCCCATATTTTACTTTTATGAAAAGAAGACTTTTTCGAAAACCCATAAATTTGGTTTTTGAAATGACATGACATTTCACATCTCAAAAAGACTACGATTTCAAATTAGTAATGACTACTTTTTAAGCTATATAAACACACTCAAATAAACTATTAAAACAAGGAATGGATATGTGAGCTTACAACGAGAAAAATTCCTAGTCGATATTTGAAAGAGAGCCTAGAAAAAGAAAGAGAAAAGAAAAAGAAAAAGAAAAAGAAAGAGAAAAAGTCAAGAATAGCTCTTTGACAAAGAGTATCTTCTGAGTGAAAATAACAGAACATTCTGAGAATCCTTCATTCGTGCATTCATATCTTTCTGAAGGTTCTATAGGGAGTATTGTAACTTTCTGTTATTCACTGTTTTCCTTCTTTGTTGAAAGAAGTAGACCTTTGAGAAAGAGGGTGTTGCCCTTCTCTGTTGAGAGAAGAAGACCTCAGTGAAAGAGGGTGTTGTCCTTCTCTGTTGAGAGAAGAAGACCTCTGTGGAAGAGGGTGTGCCCCTTCTCTGTTGAGAGAAGAAGACCTCTGAGGAAGAGGGTGTTGTACTATTTATCCGGTGACTCGGATGTTATAGTGGAAAGCTCAAGTGGTTTGCTTGGGGACTGGATGTCGGTCAGGGTTTTGACCGAACCAGTATAAATCCTGTGTTTATTGTGTTGTGCCCTATTGCCTTATATTTTATTTTATCGATCTGGAACAAATTTCACTATTCACCCCCCCTCTAGTGGAATTTCATATATGTGTTCTAAGACTGTCAAAAAAAAATTGTAATGATTCTATCATGCATATATGTGTTCTAAAGCTCTAAAAAAAAATTCATAGTGATTCAATATTGCATATATGTGTTTTAAGGCTGTCAAAAAAAAATTCATAGTGATTTAATCGTGCATATATGCGTTCTAATGCTGTAAAAAAATTATAGTGATTTAATCATGAATATAAGGCTATAAAAAAAAATCGTAGATATTCAATCATGCAGATATGTGTTCTAAGGCTTTGAAAAAAAAATCATAGTCATTCAATCATTCATATATGTGTTCTAAGGCTGTCAAAAAATTTTTATAGTGATTCAATCAGGCAGATATGGGTTTTAATGCTATCAAAAAAAAATTGTACTGATCCAATCGTGCATATAAGTGTTCTAAAGCTCTCAAAAAAAACTTTTAGTGATTCAATCATGCATATATGTGTTCTAAGGGTGTCAAAAAAAAATTTAATGATTCTATCATGCATATATGTGTTCTAAAGCTGTTAAAAAAAATCATAGTGATTCAGTATTGCATATATGTGTTTTAAGGCTGTCAAAAAAAATTTCATAGTGATTTAATCATGCATATATGTGTTCTAATGATATCAAAAAAAAATTATAGTGATTTAATCATGAATATAAGGCTGTCAAAAAAGTTTCGTAGATATTCAATCATGCAGATATGTGTTCTATGGCTTTGAAAAAAAAATCAAAGTCATTCAATCATTCGTATATGTGTTCTAAGGCAGTCACAAAAAATTCATAATTATTCAATCATGCATATATGGTTTCTAATGTGGTCAAAAAAAAAATTGTCGATTCAATCACGCATATGTGTTCTAAGTCTGTCAAAAAAAATTTATAGTGATTCAATCTTTCATATACGTGTTCTATGTTTGTGAAAAAAAATTTATAGTGATTCAATCATGCATAAATGTGTTCTAAGGCTGTCAAAAAAATTTCATACTGATTGAGTCATGCATATGTGAGTTTAAAGGCTGTCAAAAAAATTTAAAGAGATTCAATCTTGCATATATGTGTTCTAAGGCTATCGAAAAAAATTTGTAGTTATTTAATCATGCATGTATATGTTCCAAGGCTATCAAGAAAATTTCAATATGATTCAATCTTGCATATATGTGTTTGAATGTTGTCAAAAAAAATTCATAGTGATTCAATCATGCATATATGTGATCTGAGGATGTCAAAAAAAATTTATAGTGATTCAGTAAAGCATATATGTGTTATAAGGCTGTCAAAAAAAATTCTTAGAGATTCAATCTTGCATATATGTGTTCTGAGGCTGTCAAAAAAAATTCAATGTGATTCGATCTTGCAGATATATGTTCTAAGGTTGTCAAAAACAAATTTAGTAATTCAATCATGCATATATGTGTTCTGAGGATGTCAAAATAAATTCATAGTGATTCAATCATGCTTTTTTGTGTTCTAAGGCTGTCCAAAAAAATTCATAGTTATTCAATCTTGCATATATGTGTTCTAAGGCTGTAACAAAAAATCAAGGTGACTCAATCATGCAGATATGTGTTCTAAGGTTGTCAAAAAAATTATAGTGATTCAATCATGTATATATGTGTTCTAAGGATGTAAAAAAAAATCATAGTGATTCAATCATGCAGATATTTTTCTATGGTTAACTAAAATATTTTATAGTGATTTAATCATGCATATGTGTTTTAATGTTGTCAAAAGAAAATTAGTGATTCAACAACACATATATGTGTTCAAAGGTTGTCAAAAAAAAATTATAGTGATTCAATTATGTATATATTTGTTCTAAGGCTCTAAAAAAAATTTCATAGTGATTCATTCACGCATAAATGTGTTCTAAGGCTGTCAAAAAAAATTTATAGTTATTCAATCTTGCATATATGTGTTCTAAGGCTGTAAAAAAAAATCATAGTTATTCAATCATTCATATATGTGTTTTAAGGAAGTCAAAAAAAATTCATAGTGATTCAATCTTGGAGATATGTGTTTTAAGGTTGTCAAAATTTTTTTATAGTGATTCAATCACACATATATGTGTTCTAAAGCTCTAAAAAAAAATTTACAGTGACTCAATCAGGCATATATGTGTTCTAAGGCTGTCAAAAAAATTTCATAGTGACTCAATCATGCTTATATGTGTTTCAAGGCTGTCAAAAAAAATTTCATAGTGACTCAATCATGCATTTATGTGTTCTATGGCTGTAAAAAAAAATCCATAGTGATTCAATCATTCATATATGTGCTCTAAAGCTGTCAAAAAAAATCATAGTGACTAAATCATGCATGCTTGTGTTCTAAAGTTGTAAAAAAAAAATCATAATGATTCAATCCTGCATATTTGTATTGTAAGGCTGTCAAACAAAATTTGTAGTGATTCAATCTTTCACATATGTGTTCTAAGGTTGTCAAAAAAAAATCATAATGATTCAATCATGCAGATAAATGTTCTAAGGTTGTCAAAAAAAATTGATAGTGATTCCATTATGCATATATGTGCTCTAAGGTTGTCAAAAAAAATTGACAGTGATTCAATTATGCATATATGTGCTCTAAGGTTGTAAAAAAAAATCATATTGATTCAATCACGCATATATGTGTTCTAAGGCTGTCAAATAAAATTTGTAGTTATTCAAAAAATCATATATGTGTTCTAAGGTGTCAAAAAAAAATTTAGTGATTCGATCAAGCATATATGTGTTCTATGGCTGTAAAACAAAAATCATAGTCATTCAATCATGTATATATGTGCTCTAAGGCTGTCAAAAAAAATTCATAGTGATTCAATCATGCATATATGTGTTCTAAGGCTTCGAAAAAAATTTATAATGATTCAATCATGTGTATATATGTTTGAAAGCTGCCAAAAAAATTTCAATCATGCATATTCCAAGGCTATCAAAAAAATTTCATAGTGCTTCAATCATGCATACATATGTTATAATGCGGTCAAAAAAATTTCATAGCGACTGAATCATAAATATATGTGTTCAAACGTAGTCAATTGTTTTTTAAAGAGATTCAATCATGCATATATGTGTTCTAAGGCTATCAAAAAAAAATTGTAGTGATTTAATGATGCATATATATGTTCTAAGGCTATCAAGAAAATTTCATTATGATTCAATCTTGCATATATGTGTTCTAAGGCTGTCAAAAAAAATTATAGTGATTCAATCATGCATATATGTGTTCTAAGATGTCAAAAAAAATTCATAGCAATTCAATCTTGCTTGTATGTGTTCTAAGGCAGTCAAAAAATTTTCATAGAGATTAAATCATGCATATATGTTTTGAAGGCTGTCAAAAAAAATTCAAAGTGATTCAATCATGCAGATATGTGTTCTAAGGTTGTCAAAAAAAATTACAGTGATTCAATCATGCATATATGTGTTCAGAGGATGTCAAAAAAAATTCATAGTGATTCAGTCAAACTTATATATGTCCTAAGGCTGTCAAAAAAAATTCATAGTAATTCAATCTTGCATATATGTCTTCTAAGGTTGTCGAAAAAAATTCAAAGTGATTCAATCATGCAGATATGTGTTCAAAGGCTGACAAAAAAAATCATAGTGATTCAATCATTCATATATGTGTTCTATGGCTGTCAAATTTTTTTTATAGTGATTCAATCATGCATATATGTGTTCTAAGGCTGTGAAAAAAAATTATAATGATTCAATCATGCGTATATATGTGATGAAGCTGTCAAAAAAATTCAATTATGCATATTCCAAGGCTATCAAAAAAATTTCATAGTGATTCAATCATGCATACATATGTTCTAATGCGGTAAAAAAAAATTCATAGCGACTGAATCATAAATATATGTGTTCTAACGTTGTCAAATTTTTTTAGAGAGATTCAATCATGCATATATGTGTTCTAAGGCTATCAAAAAAAATTTGTAGTGATTTAATCATGCATATATATGTTCTAAGGCTATCAAGAAAATTTCAATATGATTCAGTCTTGCATATATGTGTTCTAAGGCTGTAAAAAAAAAATCATAGTGATTCAATCATGCATATATGTGTTCTGAGGATGTCAAAAAAATCATAGTGATTTAGTTAAGCATATATGTGTTCTAAGGCAATCAAAAAAATTTCATAGAGATTAAATCATGCATATATGTGTTCTAAGGCTGTCAAAAAAAATTCAAAGTGATTCAATCATGCAGATATGAGTTCTAAGGTTGTCAAAAAAATTATAGTGATTAAATCATTCATATATGTGTTCTGAGGATGTAAAAAAAAATTCATAGTGATTCAGTCAAACTTATATGTCATAAGGCTGTCAAAAAAATTTCATAGTGATTCAATCAAACATATTTGTGTTGTAAGGCTGTGAAAAAAATTTATATTGATTCAATCTTGGATATATGTGTTCTAAAGCTATCAAAAAAAATTCATAGTGATTCAATCACGCATAAATGTGTTCTAAGGCTGTCACAAAAAATTTATAGTGATTCAATCATGCATATATATGTGCTAAGGTTGTCAAAAAAAAATCCATCATGAACATTGTAAGTTTATCAAAAAAACTTGGTAGTGATTCAATCTTACATATATGTGTTCTAATGCTATAAAAAAAGAATCATGGTTTTTGAATCATATATGTATCTGTTCCAATGTTGTAAAAAAAAATTCATTGAGATTCAATCATGCATATATGTGTTTTAAGGCTGTCAAAAAAAAATTATAGTGATTCAATCATGTATATGTTCTACGGCTATCAAGAAAATTTCATTGAGATTTAAAAAGATTTCATAGTAACTCAATCATGCATATATGTGTTCTAAGGTTGTCAAAACATTTTCATAGTGTTTCAATGCTGCAGATTATATGCTCTCAGGTTGTTAAAAAAAAGTTATAGTGTTTCAATCATGCATATAGTGGTTCTAATGCTGTCAAAATAAAATTGTAGTGGTTCATACAAGCAAATTTGTGTTCTAATGTTGTCAAAAAAAATATCATAGGGTTTCAAACATGCATATTTCTATTATAAGTCTGTCAAAAAAATTTCATAGTGATTCAATCTTGCATACAAAAATTTTTCATAGTGATTCAATCATGCATATATGTGTTCTAAGGTTGTCAAAAAAAATCATAGTGATTCAATCATGCCGATATGTGTTCTAAGGTTATCAAAAAATTTTATTGTGATTTAATCATGCATATATGTGTTCTAATGATGTCCAAAAAAACATTTAGTGATTCAATCATGCATATATGTATTCTAAGGCAGTAAAAAAAATTCACTCTGATTTAATCAAGCATATATATGTTCTAAGGCTATCAAATAAAAATCATAGTGATTCTATCAAGCATATGTGTTTTAAGGCTATAAAAAAAAATTCATAGATATTTAATCTTGTATATATGTGTTCTAAGGCTGGCAAAAAAAAATCATAGTGGTTCAATCATTCATATATGTGTTCTAAGGCTATAAAAAAAAATTCATAGTGATTCAAGCAAGCACTTATGTGTTCTAAGGCTGTCAAAAAAAATTGTAGTGATTCAATCTTGCATATCTGTGTTCTAAGGCTGTCAAAAAAACTTCATAGTGGTTCAATCATGCATATATGTGTTCTAAGGCTTTCAAAAAAAAATCATAGTGATTCAATCATGCGTATATGTGCTCTAAGGCAGTCAAAAAAATCTTATTGGGATTCAATCATGTATATATGTGTTGTAAGGCTGTAAAAAAAAATCATAGTGACTCAATCTTGGATATATGTGTTCTAAGGCTATCAAAAAAAATTCAAAGTTTATCAATGATGCAGATATGTGTTCTAAGGCTGTCAAAAATATTTCATAGTGATTCAATCTTGCATATATGTGTTCTAAGATTGTCAAAAGAATTTCATAGTGACTTAATAACGCAAATATGTATTCTAAGGCTGTCAAAAAAAAATCATATATATTCAATCATGCATATATGTCTTCTTAGGGTGTCAAAAATATTTCATAGTGATTGAATCATGAATATATGTGTTTTAAGGCTCTCAAAAAAAATTCATAGTGATTCAATCATGCTGACATGTGTTCTAAGATTACCTAAAAATTTTCATAGTGATTCAATCATGCATATATGTGTTCTAATGCTGTCAAAAAAAAAAATAGTGATTCAATCACGCATGTATGTGTTCTAAGGCTGTCAAGAAAATTTCATAGTGATTCAATCTTGCAAATATGTGTTCTAAGGCTGTCAAAAAAAATTCATAGTGATTCAATCATGAATTTATGTGTTCTTGGGCTATCAAAAAAAATTTGATAGTGTTTCAATCTGGTATATATGTCTATTAAGGATGTAAAAAAAAATCATAATTATTCAATCATTCATAAATGTCTTCTATGGCTGCGAAAAAAATTATGGTGATTCAATCTTACAGATATGTGTTCTAAGGTTGTCAAAACAAATTTATGGTGATTCAATCCTGCATATGTGTGTTCTAATGCTGTCAAAAAAAATTTATAGTGATTTAATCATGCATATATGTGTTCTCAGACTATCAAAAAAATTTTATAGTGATTCAATCATGTGTTCTAAGGCAGTCAAAAAAAAATTCATAGTGACTCAATCATTCAAGTATGTGCTCTAAGGCTGTCAACAAAATGTTTTATAGTGATTCAATCAGGCAGATATGTGTTCTAAGGTTGTCAAAAAAAATTTATAGTGAGTCAATCATGCATATATGTGTTCTAATGCTGTCAAAAAAAATTATAGTGACTCAAGCATTCATATATGTGTTCTAAGGCTGTCAAAAAAATTTCATAGTGATTCAACCAAGCATATATGTGTTGTAAGTTTGTGAAAAAAAAATCATAGTGATTCAATCATGCAGATATATGTTCTAAGGCTCTCAAAAAAATTTCATAGTGATTCAATCATGGATATATGTGTTCAATGGTTGTCAAAAAAAATTTGTAGTGATTCAATCTTGCATATCTGTGTTCTAAGGCTGTCAAAAAAATTTTAAAGTGATTCAATCATGCATATATGTGTTCTAAGGCTGTAAAAAAAAATCTTAATGATTCAATCAAGCATATATGTGTTCTAAGGCTATCAAAAAAAATTTGTAGTGATTCAATGTTGCATATATGTGTTCTATGGGTGTCAAAAAAATTTCAAAGTGATTTGATCATGCATATAAGTGTTCTAAGGCTGTCAAGAAAATTTCAAAGTGATTCAATCATGCATATATGTGTTCTAAGGTTGTCAAAAAAATTTCAACGTGATTCAATCATGCATATATTGTTGAGAAACTATATTTTGATGACACACAATATGATACACTGTCATATTTGATTTAATATGATATGATAATATGTCTTCTTGAAAAATGTTATATTATGGCTGAATATGCTTTGCCATGTATCTAACGAGTATTTGATGCAAAGATATCTCACCCAAAAGGATGGAGACCTTCTGTTCAAGTACAACCGTGGTGCAATCATACTTCTTGAAGAAAAAGCTTGATGAGCCATGCATTCTTAAAGATCATCTAAAGAGATCGGCTTCCTCAAGATGAAGACTTTTTTCTTCTTTAAAGTCATATGTAACAGAACCTTCAGAAGCATGCATATTGCATATTACATACTTCATCATAAAAGTCACTCATTCCCAAAAGCTATATTTCATAAAAGTATACGATAGTTTCAAAAAGCACCTTTTTGAAAACCAATAATTGTACCTTCTTACAAACCTTTATAGAAAAGGTATTTTGACATGATATATTAGCTCATGATTTTAAAAAGCAATAATTGTACCTTCTATCATGTATAAGACAACTTGAAAAGAAATAAAAAGAAATGATTTCAACTATGTAAGAAAAAGACAAAACATAGAAATCGGCTAGACAAAGAAAAACAAATATAATATATTTAGAAAAGAGTTTAGTTACCTTTTTACAACTCAAGAATGTCGACTTACTTAAAGTCATCATTCTCTTTGTAAAACATTTAATACCTCCTCTAAAAATCTTTTTAGAAACAACTATTTTAATCCCACTCAAGAATGTCGACTTGCTTAAAGTCTTCATTCTCTCTGTAGACATTAAATAGCACATCATAAAGCAATTCTTGATATGACTATTTACAAATAAAGATCTCAAAGCATTTATTGTACTTACACTCATTTAAGTAAAGAAGTGACAATTTCTAAATAAAATACTTAAGTACTACAAAATCATTAATTAGAATAAAAACAAAACTACATGATGGCTTACACATCCAACGTTCAATGTACTATTATAAGACGAAGACTCTTTACATAAAATATATCATACCTAAAATATTACAACGACTAGTGTACCCCAAATACTACTTTTATGGAAAGAAGACTTTTTCAAAAATCCATAAAGATGTTTTTGAAATGACTTGACATCTCACATCCCAAAAAAACTATCATTTCTAAAAGGCAACGACTATTTTTCTAAGGCTATAAAAACACAAACAAAATAGTTTTTCAAACATGAACATATGAGCTTACAACAAGAAAAGTTCCTATTCGATATTTGAAAAAGAGCCTTGAAAAAGAAAAAGAAAAAGAAAAGAAAGAGAAAAAGTCAAGAATAGCTCTTTGACAAAGAGTATCTTCTGAGTGAAAAGAACAGAACATTCTGAGAATCCTTCATTCGTGCATTCATATCATTCTGAAGGTTATATAGGAAGTATTGTAACTTTATGTTATTCACTGTATTTCTTCTTTGTTGAAAAAAGTAGACGTCTGAGAAAAAGGGTGTTGTCCTTCTCTTTTGAGAGAAGAAGACCTCTGTGAAAGAGGGTGTGTCCTTTCTCTGTTGAGAGAAGAAGACCTCTGAGAAAGAGGGTGTTGTACTATTTATCCGGTAACTCGGATGTTATAGTGGAAAGCTCAAGTGGTTTGCTTGGGGACTGGATGTAGGTCAGAGTTTTGACCGAACCAGTATAAATTCTGTGTTTTATGTGTTGTGTCTTATTGCATTCTATTTTTAATTGATCGATCTATTTAGTATTTCACTATTCACCCCCCCTCTAGTGGAATTTCATTTGGTATCAGAACAGGTTTGCTGGTTTTGACATAACAAGTCTTCCAGCACAAATGGCATCTACCTCTTATGCTCGTGATATTGAAGGTCAACACGCATCTCGTCCTCCTTTCTTCAACGGCTCCAACTATGGATACTGGAAATGCAGAATGGCTATATTTCTCAAGTCCATAGATTTTGCTGTATGGAAAATTGTTGAGCATCCATACACATCTTCATTTGTAGACTATAGCTTATGGTCTGATGAAGAAAAGAAAATGGCAAATCTAAATGCAAAGGCTATGAATGCCTTATATTGTGTCACTGATCAGAATGAATTCAACAGAATATCCATTTGTGAATCTGCTTATGATATTTGGCATTCTTTAGAGGTTATTCATGAAGGAACCAACAAAGTAAAAGAAGCCAAAATCTCATCTCTGGTTCGAAAATATGAGTTGTTTAAGATGAACAAAGATGAACAAAGATGAACCCATCACAGAGATGTTTACTAGATTGACCAACATCACCAACGACCTGAAATCTCTGGAAGAAACCTATTCCCAGACAGATAAGGTGAAGAAAATCTTGAGATCTCTCACAACTGATTGGGAGAAAAAGACTACAGCTATTGAAGAAGCTCAAGATTTATCCAAACTTACCTTGAATGACTTAATAGGCAATCTTATGGCCTATGAAGTCAATATGAAGGAAAGAAGGGAAGAGGAACAACCTACAAAGAAAACTCTAGCCTTCCCATCTCTTTCTGAGAATGAGAACTCAGAAAAATAATCTGAAATTGCCCTACTCACCAGAAAATTCTAGCGCTTCTTGAGAAAGAATCGGCTTTCAAATAAGCACAAGGAAAGAAAAGACTCTAAGGAAGATTCCATGTGCTATCAGTGTAATAAGCCAGGTCACTTGAGACGTGACTGTCCTCTTCTCAAAAGAAAATCCAAAACTGAGGAACCAAAGAAGCGGTTCTTCAAGAAAAAGGCTTTGCATGCTCAATGGGATGATTCAGAACCATCCACAAGTGAAGAGTCAAGTGATGATGAAGCTGAAACTGCCAACATGTGCTTCATGGCAGAAAGCTCTGTAAGTGAATCCCTTGATTTCTCCGTTGAAGATCTTTAAAATGCTTTTCAGGAACTTTTTGAAGAATCAAGAAAAATGATTCTAAAAAATAAACATTTGAAATCTGAAAATCTAGAGCTTATGTTGAAAAATGAAAAACTCAATATTGAAAATTCTGAGTTACAAAAGAAAAATTTTCTTATTACTTCTGAAATCTCTTCTACTAGCTCCAAGACTAAAAATCTTCAAGTAGAAATTTCAGAATTAAAAAGTAAAACTGAGAACCTTATGAAAACGGTTTTCAAGTTTACTAAAGAAAAAGAGAACCTGGATAAACTCCTATCCTCTCAAAAAGTCTCTTTCTACAAGAATGGTATTGGCTACTCTCATTTTAACAAACCTTCTTGTATGAATCAAAAGACCACTTTTGTCAAAGGTTCTTCTGAACCTAAAAAGGAGTATTATTTTAATTCCTTGTACTCCTCTAAAGTTATAGACAAACCCAAATCAAAATGGATATGGGTTCCTAAGTCTAACAAAAAGGGATCCGATTGGGTACCACAAAGGATTTTTACTTGATATTTTGCAGGCTCCCAAGAAGAAGAACAGATGGACACTAGACAGTGGATGTTCAAAACACATGACAGGACATCCAGATCTTTTTGCTATTCTTCATCATAAAGAAGGAGGAACTGTCACCTTTGGAGATAACAACAAAGGTTTGATAATTGGTATTGGTAATATTGACAATATTGATAAATCTCTTATCAAAGATGTTCTCCTTGTTAAAGGCTTAAAACATAACCTTCTAAGTATAAGTCAAATGTGTGACATAGGTTATAATGTTAGCTTTAAACATGATGCATGTCTTATAGCAGACACCAACGAAAACATCATTTTAAAAGGTATAAGAAGAAATAATATATATAAATTATACCTAGAAAACATTACTGAACATTGCCTTATAGCTAATAACGACACTCAACTTTTATGGCACATGAGAATAGGTCATGTCAACTCCAAGTACATGTCTAAATTAGCTAAACACAAGTTAGTACATGGGTTACCTAAAATATCTTTTAAAAAGGACTATTTTTGTGATGCATGTCAACTAGGAAAATTGTCAAAATCATCTTTCAAATCAAAAAATATTGTTTCAAGTAAAAGACCTTTAGAGCTTCTCCACCTGGATCTTTTTGGTCCTTCTAGAGTAGCTAGGAAAATTTTCAAAATCATCATAATAAGTATGCTTTTGTCATTGCAGATGATTACTCAAGATTTACTTGGGTTATTTTTTTGAAAAACAAAAGTGATACGTTTTGTGAATTTGAAATTTTATATAAAAAGTTAAAAAATGAAAAATCTTGTTCTATTATAAAAATCCGTAGTGACCATGGAGGAGAATTTGATAATGAACTTTTTATAAATTTTTGTAACTTGCATGGTATTTCTCATAACTTTGCCTTTCCTAGAGCTGCACCTCAAAATGGTGTAGTAGAAAGAAAGAATAGAACCCTTCAGGAATCTGCTAGAACTATGCTCCAACATAATAATCTTGCTAAATATTTTTGGGCAGAAGCTGTTAATACTGCATGCTATATAACAAATAGAGTTCTTATTAGGCCCTTATTAAATAAAACTCCTTATGAATTATTCTATGACACAACTCCAAGAATAGACTATTTTAAAGTCTTTGGATGTAAATGCTTTATCCTTAATACAAAAGATAGCCTGGATAAATTTGATGCTAAATCTGTTGAAGGCATATTCTTAGGATATTCAAGTCATAGTAAAGCATACAGAGTTTTTAATAAGAGTTCATATACTATTGAAGAATCTATGCATGTCAGTTTTTGTGAATCTTTTGATCAATCTATTCTTAAGCAGACTAACGATGATGATGTTGAAAGTACAAATTTATTCCTAGATAACACAGCTAAATCTAATGAAGATGATCATCAAAGAACATTTGTTGAAATCAGAGATCATCCTCAAAAGCAGATTTTGGGAGACCTAACCAAGGGGGTTCAAACTAGAGCTCAGCTGGAACGGATTGCAAACATGGCATTCATTTCTCAACTTGAACCAAAGAAGATTGATGAAGCCATCATCGATGAGTTCTGGATGCTAGCCAATTTCAAAGAAATGATGTTTGGGATCTTGTACCAAGACCAAAGGATCATCAGATCATTGGGACAAGATGGATCTTTAGAAACAAGCTAGATGAAATAGGTAATGTCATAAGAAACAAGGCAAGACTAGTAGCTCAAGGATACAACCAAGAGGAAGGTATTGACTTTGATGAAACATTTGCTCCTGTTGCTAGACTTGAATCTATTAGAATGTTTTTAGCATATGCAAGCTATATGGATTTCAAACTATATCAAATGGATGTTAAAAGTGATTTTTTAATGGGTTTATAAATAAAGAAGTTTATGTAAAACAACCTCCAGGTTTTGAAAATGAACAATATCCAGATCATGTTTTCAAACTAAAACGTGCCTTATATGGATTAAAACAAGCACCTCGTGCTTGGTATGAAAGACTAAAAACCTTTTTATTAAAAACTGGTTTTTCTATAGGCAAAGCAGACTCTACTCTATTTGTGAAAATAGTGAATAATCATACCCTAATTGTTCAAATTTATGTGGACGATATCATCTTTGGATCTACTAACAACACTCTCTGTGAAGATTTTTCTAAATCCATGCAGAAAGAATTTGAAATGAGTATGATGGGAGAACTCACCTACTTTCTTGGACTACATATTAAGCAAACCAAGGATGGAGTCTTCATCAATCAATCTAAGTATGCTCATGAACTTCTAAAGAGGTTCAACATGAACTCAACTGCTTCAAAGAATACTCCTATGAGCACAACTACTGTTTTGGACAAAGATGAAGATGGTAAGTCAGTGGACACAAAGGTATACCGAGGTATGATAGGATCACTACTCTATTTAACTGTTAGCCATCCAGATATCATGTTCAGTGTTTGCTTGTGTGCTAGATTTCAGTCAAATCCAAAAGAATCACATCTTAAAGCTGTAAAAAGAATAATGAGATATTTAAAAGACACAGTTGATTTTGGATTATTTTATTCAAAATCTTCTACATTTGATTTAATCTCATACAGCGATGCTGACTTTGCTGGAAGTAAATCTGACAGAAAAAGCACAAGTGGAACATGTCATATACTAGGGCACTCACTAGTTTCATGGTTCAGTAAGAAACAAAACTGTGTATCTTTATCAACTACTGAAGTTGAATACATAGCTGCTAGCCTAACATGCACTCAAGTCATCTGGATGAAACAAACCTTAAAAGATTTTGGTCTAAAATTTGAAAATACAACTATTTTCTGTGATAATACTAGTGCTATAAATTTATCTAAAAATCCTATTTTACACTCACGAACTAAGCATATTCAAATAAGACATCACTTCTTAAGAGATCAAGTCTTAAACAACATAATTAAACTCGAATTTATATTCACTAATCAACAGTTAGCAGACATCTTCACTAAACCTTTAAAACACGAAGACTTTACACGAATTAGAAGAGAATTAGGAATATGCAAATTAAGTGACTTATAATTAATCACACTTATTTGGATTAAAACATTTTATGAGTTCTGATAAAGTTTTATTTTAAAATCGGTTCCTTCTTATCGATCTTTTTATTTTATCTATCATATACATTTTTATAGTCAAACTGTGTCTCCATATTCACGTATACTCTAAACACATTCATCATGACACTTTCTTTATGTCTTTCAACTTGTCATCTTTCAAGTACACATCAATAATAACTCCTTGTCCTATTTCCTTTTACATTAAGTAAAGCTATCATGACATTGTTCACATCACTCATCTCATAACACCTTTTATCAAGTTTGTCTTTTTGTGAAAACCTCTCTTACGATAAGCTAGCCCATCTTCAACATGATATTGTAGTCCTCACTTATTTTATTAGACCTTTACTGATCATTTTTTTTTCTCTTCGCTTCTTACAGTCAAATGATATATCCCTTATCACTTTATGAGAAATATTGCTTTTCAAACTTAAGTCACAATCCTTCTTATTTTTTATTTTATTCACCACCTTTTTCAAAGTTAAGCTCTTTAATATTTCACGTATAAGTTTTACTATATCATCTTTTATATCATATCTTAAGTACAATCTATTCTTGTCCTTTCATCCTTCACACCTTTTATGAAAAACTATTATAAAAACTCATTCTCAACAACTTGTCCTTCATTTTTTATGAGTACTATTAGTACCACCCTTTCTTTTTCTCTTTCTCATACGAAGTAAGCCTTCATCTGTAACCATTGACCCCTTTACAATTTTAAGATTCATTAAAACCATGTCCTTTAAGCAAAACATCAATTCATGTCAATCATAACCTAACTTTATGTCATACATCTCATATCTAACCTCATGTGATTGTTGTCCTTTATGACTATTCTCACTCCTTCCACGCATATCCATAAAAATATTTCTTAAATAAGAAATTATTGCATCTCTCACTCATATATCCTTTTTGTCTTATTCCAAACTCCTTCACGGATTTAGAATGCTTTCACATAAAGTAAAAACATCATATAAAAAGTTGGTTGTCTTATTAGGCCATTATTTCTTTCACTCTATAACAATCCTTACATCTCTTCACTTCCTCACACGAAAATCTTTGAAATTCATAGATTATTCACCTTCTTGACTTTATTCATTCATCACACATCAAGTCTAATAGACACTCCATACTCAATACATGACACATCTCACAATTCGATAAATTCTCCCATAGTAAATTTTTCTCTATATAGAAAAATTATTTAAAACTATGTTCTTCTTAACATACATACTAATATAATACGCTATCTTCCAAAAATTGATTTGATTTATCATTCACAAGCTACAACTCACGAATTTCCTTATTCAACTAAAATCTAAAAATCATTCACTTCACATGTCATCCATTTCTTATCACAATTATTTTCTTCCTTCTATTAAATAGAGTGGTTTATCCCTCACCATTCCACTCGAATTTTGCTATCCAAGCTATCATTCTCTCCAAGTTCTTCTCTCTAAGTTTTTATTCGACCAAGTACTTGCAAATGGCATCCTCTTCCACATCCGACATTAACATGCTTGCAGCTTCGGAGTTGAGATTTTCAGATCTCATTCACACATATCACTCCATAAACTCCATGACCATTCAACCAGGCACGTTAGTTCATCTAGAAGCCTTTCCTACTTTTGATTTACAAACTTCTCTGTCCGAATTTATTCATGTTATAGCCTCTCCAAAATTAATGCCCATCTATCCACATCTCATCAAAGTGTTCTACACAAACCTTTCTGTTGACCATGATCACTCTACTATCAATTCCATAATTCATGAAAAAGTCTTCTCCTTCGACATATCTAAGTTAGGCTACATTCTGAATATATCTTCCTACGGGATTGAGCTTCCCAACATTGTTCCTCTCGACCAATTCGTGTTTAAGAAAGTCCTCCTCTCCACTCGCTCCACCCACTTTCCGTGGCATGAAAGCAACTTAAAGCCTCATCCTCTGTTGTTGTCCAAAATTCTTTCCTCCAATGTAGTCCCTAAGTCGCCCTCAAGGGGATTTATTGCAAATGAAATTTCCCTTCTTCTTTATGCAATCTTCTGTGCCTTTCCCATCAACTGGTCCAGTGTCATCTTCCATAACATGATTAACTTTCGTTCCTTTCACTCTCTTCCCTTCGGGTACTTCATCACCCTCATTCTTGAATTTTTCCAAATACCTCTTGCAACCGATGTCGTCTATCACTCCAACCGCACGTTTGATGACTCCTCTCTTCATGAGGAAGAGTCCTCTCACCTAAACTCTGACGACGATGGTCCTCAAGAAGCAGATCAAGCAACAACTTCTAACCTTGACATCTTCTCAGCACTTGTCAATGTCCAGAACACCCAGAATCTCCTTCTCAAGAGTCAAACTTCACCGCAAATCGGCCAAGATACATTACTTAGGAAGTTTTACCCCTCATCCGGCTCAAAATGAACTCTTCATTCATGTCGTCTGTAATAACTTTAACTACTTTTTTTCATTTGGTCTGTAATAACTCTACTTACTCTGATCCTCTCCTTTTTGTCCATGACAAAGGGGGAGAAAACCTGTCTCTAATAGTGGAGAAAAATACTCTTTGACATTTTTTAATATTCTTATGATAATATTATTACTATGCATAATATCTTTTTTGACAGGGGGAGCATATTTTGTCATCATCAAAAAGGGGGAGAATGTTGAAAAACTATATTTTGATGACACACAATATGATACACTGTCATATTTGATTTAATATGATATGATAATATGTCTTCTTGAAAAATGTTATATTATGACTGAATATGCTTTGCCATGTATCTAACGAGTATTTGATGCAAAGATATCTCACCCAAAAGGATGGAGACCTTCTGTTCAAGTACAACCGTGGTGCAATCATACTTCTTGAAGAAAAAGCTTGATGAGCCATGCATTCTTAAAGATCATCTAAAGAGATCGGCTTCCTCAAGATGAAGACTTTTTTCTTCTTTAAAGTCATATGTAACAGAACCTTCAGAAGCATGCATATTGCATATTACATACTTCATCATAAAAGTCACTCATTCCCAAAAGCTATATTTCATAAAAGTATACAATAGTTTCAAAAAGCACCTTTTTGAAAACCAATAATTGTACCTTCTTACAAACCTTTATAGAAAAGGTATTTTGACATGATATATTAGCTCATGATTTCAAAAAGCAATAATTGTACCTTCTATCATGTATAAGATAACTTGAAAAGAAATTAAAAGAAATGATTTCAACTATGTAAGAAAAAGACAAAACATAGAAATCGGCTAGACAAAGAAAAACAAATATAATATGTTTAGAAAAGACTTTAGTTACCTTTTTACAACTCAAGAATGTCGACTTACTTAAAGTCATCATTATCTTTGTAAAACATTTAATACCTCCTCTAAAAATCTTTTTAGAAACAACTATTTTAATCCCACTCAAGAATGTCGACTTGCTTAAAGTCTTCATTCTCTCTGTAGACATTAAATAGCACATCATAAAGCAATTATTGATATGACTATTTACAAATAAAGATCTCAAAGCATTTATTGTACTTACACTCATTTAAGTAAAGAAGTGACAATTTCTAAATAAAATACTTAAGTACTACAAAATCATTAATTAGAATAAAAACAAAACTACATGATGGCTTACACATCCAACGTTCAATGTACTATTATAAGACAAAGACTCTTTACATAAAATATATCATACCTAAAATATTACAACGACTAGTGTACCCCAAATACTACTTTTATGGAAAGAAGACTTTTTCGAAAATCCATAAAGATGTTTTTGAAATGACTTGACATCTCACATCCCAAAAGGACTATCATTTCAAAAAGGCAACGACTATTTTTCTAAGGCTATAAAAACACAAACAAAATAGTTTTTCAAACATGGACATATGAGCTTACAACGAGAAAAATTCCTATTCGATATTTGAAAAAGAGCCTTGAAAAAGAAAAAGAAAAGAAAGAGAAAATGTCAAGAATAGCACTTTGACAAAGAGTATCTTCTGAGTGAAAAGAACAAAACATTCTGAGAATCCTTCATTCGTGCATTCATATCATTCTGAAGGTTCTATAGGAAGTATTGTAACTTTATGTTATTCACTGTATTCCTTCTTTGTTGAAAGAAGTAGACCTCTGAGAAAGAGGATGTTGTCCTTCTCTGTTGAGAGAAGAAGACCTCTGTGAAAGAGGGTGTGCCCCTTCTCTGTTGAGAGAAGAAGACCTCTGTGAAAGAGGGTGTGCCCCTTCTCTGTTGAGAGAAGAAGACCTCTGAGGAAGAGGGTGTTGTACTATTTATCCGGTAACTCAAATGTTATAGTGGAAAGCTCAAGTGGTTTGCTTGGGAACTGGATGTAGGTCAGGGTTTTGACCGAACCAGTATAAATTCTGTGTTTTATGTGTTGTGCGTTATTGCATTCTATTTTTAATTGATCGATCTACTTAGTATTTCACTATTCACCCCCCCTATAGTGGAATTTCATATATGTGTTGTAAGGCTGTCAAAAAAATTTCATAGTGGTTCAATCATGCATATAAGTGTTTTAAGGTCGTCAAAAATATTTCACAGTGATTCAATCATGCAGATATGTGTTTTAAGGTTATCATAAAATATTTATAGTGATTCAATCATGCATAAATTGTTGTAATGCTGTCAATAAAAAAATAGTGATTCAGTCATGCATATATGTGTTCTAAGGCTGTCAAGAAAAAATCATAGTGATTACATCATGCATATATGTGTTCTAAGGTTGCCAAATAAAATTTATAGTGATTTAATCATGCATATATGTGTTGTAAGGCTGTCAAAAAAATATTATAGTGATTCAATCGTACATATATCTGTTCTAAGGCTGTCAAAAGAAATTCATAAATATTAAATCATCCATATATGTGTTCTAAGGCAGCCAAAAAAAATTTATAGTGATTCAATCATGCATATATGTGTTTTATGGCTGTCAAAAAAATTTAATAGTCATTCAATCTTGCATATATGTGTTCTAAGGTTATCAAAAAAAATTCATAGGGATTCAATCTTGCATATATGTGTTCTAAGACTATCAAAAAAATTTCATAGTGATTCAATCATGCATATATGTTTTATAAGGTTGTCAAAAAAAATTTATAGTGACTCAATTATGTATATATGTGTTTTAATGCTATGGAAACAAATTTGCAGCGATTCAATAATGCATATATGTGTTCTAAGTCTGTAAAAAAAAAATCATAGTGATTCAATTATGCATATATGCGTTCTAAGTCTGTCAAACAAATCTCATAGTGATTCAATCATGCATATATGTGTTATAAGGCAGTCAACAAAATTTCATAGTGATTCAATCACGCATATATGTGTTCTAAGGCTGTCAAAAAAAATTCAATCATGCATATGTGTGTTTTAAATCTGTCAAAATAATTTCATAGTGATTCAATCATGCACATATGTGTTTTAAGGCTGTAAAAAAAAATCAAACTTGAATGTATGTGTTCTATGGAAGTCAAAAAAAATTATAGTGATTCAATCATGCATATATGTGTTCTAAGGCTTTAAAAAAATACCATAGTGACTCAAGCATGCATATATGTGTTTTAAGGCTGTGCAAAAAATTTCATAGTGGTTCCATATATATGTGTTCTAAGGCTGTCAAAAAAAAATCATAGTGATTAAATCATGTATATATGTGTTCTAAGGCTATAAAAATAAAATCATAGGGATTCAATCATGCATATATGTCTTCTAAGGTTGTCGAAAAAATTCCATACTAATTCAAAAATGCAGATATGTGTTCTAGTACTGTAAAAAAATATTATATTGATTCAATCATGCATATATGTGTTCTAAGGCTGTCAAAAAGATTTCACAGTGATTGAATCATGCATATTTATGTTCTAAGGCTGTCAAAAAAATTTCAAAGTGATTAAATCATGCAGATATGTGTTCTAAGGTTCTAAAAAAAAATTTATGGCAATTGAATCATGCATATAAGTGTTATAATGCTGTCAAAAAAATTTTCTAGTGATTCAATCATGCATATATGTGTTATAGGGCTATCAAAAAAATTACATAGCGATTGAACCCAGCAAATATGTGTTCTAGGGCAATAAAAAATATTTTTTAGTGATTCAATCATGCATATATATGTTCTAAGGCTGTCAAAAAAAATTCATATTGATTCAATCATGCATGTTTTTTTTTAAGGATGTCAAAAAAAGTTCATAATGAATTAATCACACATATATGAGTTCTAAGGCTGTCAAACACATTTTATAGAGATTCAACCATGCATATATGTGTTCTAAGGCTGTCAAAAAAAAATTATAGTGATTTAATCATGCAGATATGTGTTCTAAGGTTGTAAAAAAAAATTTCAAAGTGACTCAATCATCCAGATATGTGTTCTAAGGTTCTCAAAGAAAATTATAGTGATTCAATCATGCATATAGAAGTTCTAATGTTGTAAAAAAAATTTATAGTGATTCAATCATGCATATATGTGTCATAAGGTTGTCAAAAAAAATTTATAGTGACTAAATCTTACATATATGCGTTCTAAGGTTGTTAAAAAAATTTCATAGTGACTCAATCATGCATATATGTGTTCTAAAGATGTCAAAAAAATTTCATCGTGATTCAATAATGCATATATGTATTCTAAGGCTGTCAAAATTTTTTGAAGTGATTCAATCTTGCATATATGTATTCTAAGGTAGTAAAAAAAAATCATAGTGATTCAATCATGCAGATATATGTTCTATTGTTGTCAAAAAAAAATTATAGTGATTCAGTCATGCATATATGTGTTCTATGGTTGTCAAAAAAAATTCATAGTGATTCAATCATGCATATATGCGTTCTAAGGCTGTCAAAAGAAATTCATAGATATTCAATCACGCATACATATGTTTTAAGGAAGCCAAAAAAAATTATAGTTATTCAATCATGCATATATGTGTTTTAAGGCTGTCAAAAAAATGTAATAGTGATTCAATCATACATATATGTGTTCTAAGGTTGTCAAAAAACTTTCATAGTGATTCAATGTTTCATATATGTGTTCTAAGACTATAAAAAAAAATTCATAGTGATTCAATCATGCATATATGTTTTATAAGGTTGTCAAAAAAAATTATAGTGATTCAGTTATGCATATATGTGTTTTAATGCTATAAATTTTTTTTTTAGGGATTCAATCATGCATATATGTGTTCTAAGTCTGTTAAAAAAAATACATAGTGATTCAATTATGCATATATGTGTTCTAAGGCTGTCAAAAAAAAATTAATCATGCATATGTGTGTTCTAAGGCTGTAAAAATAATTTCATGGAGATTCAATCATGCACATATGTGTTCTAAGGCTATAAAAAAAAATCAATCTTGAATATATGTGTTCTAAGGCTGTCAAAAAAATTTGTTGTGATTCACTCATGCATATATTTGTTCTAAGGCTGTTAAAAAATATCATAGTGACTCAATCATGCATATATGTGTTTTAAGGATACGCATAAAATTTCATAGTGATTCGATATACATGTGTTCTAAGGCTGTCAATAAAATTTCATAGTGATTAAATCATGTATATATGTGTTCTAACATTGTAAAAAAAATTTTATAGTGATTCAATCATGCATATATGTGTGTTAAGTTTGTCAAAAAAATTCATAGTGATTCAATCATGGATATATGTGTTGTAAGGCTGTCAAAAAAATTCCATAGTAATTCAAAAATGCAGATATGTTTCTAGTGCTGTCAAACAAAAATTATAGTGATTTAATCATGCATATGTGTTCTAAGGCTGTCAAAAAAAATTCATAGTGATTCAATCATGCATATATTTGTTCTAAGCCTGTCAAAAATATTTCATACTGATTCAATAAGGCATTTTTTTTTTAAGGCTGTCAAAAAAAGTTCATAATGAATAAATCATGCATATTTATGTTCCAAGGCTGTCAAAAAAAATTTATAGAGATTCAACCATACATATATGGGTTCTAAGGATGTCAAAAATTTTTTATAGTGATTTAATCATGCAGATATGTGTTCTAAGGTTGTCAAAAAAAATTCAAAGTGATTCAATCAGGCAAGTATGTGTTTTAAGGTTGATAAAAAAAAGTTATAGTCGTTCAATCAAGCATATATATGTTCTATGTTGTCAAAAACATTTTATAGTGAATCAATCATGCATATATGTGTCATAAGGCTGTAAAAAAAAAATCATAGTGATTCAATCATGCATATATGTGTACTAAGTTTGTCAAAAAAATTTCAAAGTGATTCAATCATGCAGATATGTGTTCTAAGGTTCTAAAAAAAATCATAGTTATTCAATCATGCATATAAGTGTTATAATGTTGTCAAAAAAATTTCTAGTGATTCAATCATGCATATATGTGTTAAAAGGCTGTCAAAAAAATTACATAGCGATTGAACCCCGCAAATACATGGTCTAAGGCAACAAAAAATATTTCATAGTGATTCAATCTTACATATATGTGTTCTAAGGCTGTCAAAAAAATTTCATAGTGATTCAATCATGCATATATTTGTTCTAAGCCTGTCAAAAATATGTCATAGTGATTCAATCACGCATATTTTTTTTAAGGCTTTCAAAAAAAGTTTGTAATGAATTAATCACACATAAATGTGTTCTAAGGCTGTCAAAAACATTTTATAGAGATTCAACCATGCATATATTTGTTCGAAGGCTGTCAAAATTTTTTTATAGTGATTCAATCATGCAGATATGTGTTCTAAGGTTGTCAAAAAAAAATCAAAGTGATTCAATCATGCAAATATGTGTTCTAAGGTGGTCAAAAAAAAGTTATAGTGATTCAATATTGCATATATATGTTCTAATGCTGTAAATAAAAATTGTAGTGATTCAATCATGCATATATGTGTCCTAAGGCTGTCAAAATTTTTTTATAGTGACTCAATCTTGCATATATCTGTTCTAAGGCTGTTAAAAAATTTTTATAGTGACTCAATCATGCATATATGTGTTCTAACATTGTCAAAAAAATTTCATCATGATTCATTCATGCATAAATGTGTTCTAGGGCTGTAAAAAAAAAAATTAGTGATTCAATCTTGCATATTTGTATTCTAAGGTTGTAAAAAACAAATCATAGTGATTCAATCATGCAAATATATGTTCTATGGTTGTCAAAAAAAAATTATAGTGATTCAGTCTTGCATATATGTGTTCTATGGTTGTAAAAAAAAATTCATAGTGATTCAATCATGCATATATGCGTTCTAAGGCTGTCAAAAGAAATTCATAGATATTCAAGCACGCTTACATAAGTTCTAAGGCAGCCAAAAAAATTTTATAGTGATTCAATCATGCATATATGTGTTTTAAGGCTTTTAAAAAAATTTAATAGTGATTCAATCTTGCATATATGTGTCCTAAGGTTGTCAAAAAAAAATTCATAGTGATTCAATGTTGCATATATGTGTTCTATGACTATCAAAAAAATTTCATAGTGATTCAATCATGCATATATGTTTTATAAGATTGTCAAAAAAAGTTTATAGTGATTCAGTTATCTATATATGTGTTTTAATGCTATCAAAAAAATTTGTAGGGATTCAATCATGAATATAAGTGTTCTAAGTCTGTTAAAAAAAATACATAGTGATTCAATTATGCATATATGTGTTCTAAGGCTGTCAAAAAAAATTAATCTTGCATATGTGTGTTCTAAGGCTGTCAAAATAATTTCATAGAGATTCAATCATGCACATATGGGTTCTAAGGCTATAAAAAAAAAACAATCTTGAATATATGTGCTCTAAGGCTGTCAAAAAAAATTGTTGTGATTCACTGATGCATATATTTGTTCTAAGGTTGTTAAAAAATATCATAGTGACTCAATCATGCATATATGTGTTTTAAGGCTGTCCAAAAAAAATCATATTGATTCGATATATATGTGTTCTAAGGCTGTCATTAAAATTTCATAGTGATTAAATCATGTATATATGTGTTCTAACATTGCCAAAAAAAATTCATAGTGATCCAATCATGCATATATGTGTGTTAAGGCTAAACAAAAAAATTCATAGTGATTCAATCATGGATATATGTGTTGTAATGCTGTCAAAAAAATTCCATCGTAATTCAAAAGGGGAGATATGTGTTCTAGTTCTGTAAAAAAAAATTATAGTGACTCAATCATGCATATGTGTTATAAGGCTGTCAAAAAAATTTCATAGTGACTCAATCATGCATATATTTGTTCTAAGCTTGTCAAAAATATTTCATAGTGATTCAATCACGCATATTTTTTTTAAGGCTGACAAAAAAACTTCATAATGAATTAATCATGCTTGTTTATGTTCTAAGGCTGTTAAAAAACTTTTATAGAGATTCAACCATACATATATGTGTTCTAAGGATGTCAAAAAAATTTTATAGTGATTCAATCATACAGATATGTGTTCTAAAGTTGTCAAAAAAAAATTCAAAGTGATTCAATCAGGCAGGTATGTGTTCTAAGGTTGATAAAAAAAAATTATAGTGGTTCAATCATACATATATATGTTCTAATGTTGTCAAAAACATTTTGTAGTGAATCAATCATGCATATATTTGTCATAAGGCTGTCAAGAAAATTTCATAGTGATTCAATCTTGCATATATGTGTACTAAGGTTGTCAAAAAAATTTCAAAGTGATTCAATCATGCAGATATGTGTTCTAAGGTTCTAAAAAAAATTTATAGTTATTCAATCATGCGTTTAAGTGTTATAATGTTGTCAAAAAAAATTCTAGTGATTCAATCATGCATATATGTGTTAAAAGGCTGTCAAAAAAATTACATAGCGATTGAACCCTGCAAATATGTAGTCTAAGGCAAAAAAAAAACATTTCTTAGTGATTCAATCATGCATATATATTTTTTAGGCTGTCAAAAAAATTTCATATTGATTCAATCATGCATATATTTGTTCTAAGCCTGTCAGAAATATGTCATAGTGATTCAATCACGAATATTTTTTTTAAGGCTGTCAAAAAAAGTTCATAATGAATTAATCACACATATATTGTAAGACCCGCAATTTTTCAGAAAATATCTGAATAAAATTCATGAGGCATTTACCGGTAAAAAAAATAGCATTTCTTCTCAGAATGCGAAACGAATCAATTCCTGCGAGCCAGTTATACTTAGGATATTCGTCGAATCGCGAATATATGCTCAAACACTCTGGAAGCCATAACTTCCTACCTGAATGAAATCAAAGTATTCCTGCGAGCCAACTTTCTTAGTTACGTCAATACGAAGGGAATGGCGTACTCAGAATTTTTCGGAAAAAAATCGCCGGAAACCCGAAATTCTTGCGGGACCCACGGAAATATTGGTGGGACCCACAGAAATATTCCTCAGAAAATATCTGGTGGGACCCACAAAATATCCCATGGAAATATCTAGGTGGGCCCCACACCAAGGAACCTCTTGGAATTAAAAAGAAGCCAAGGGGGTAGAAGGGGCATGAGAAAATCCAAGAGGAGGTGGGCTTGGGCTATAAATAGCCCTCCCCACTCTCTCTCTTCTCATAAAAATCGACCCCCCCTCTCTCTCTTGCCTTCTCTCTCTCTCCTAAACCTCCCCTACCTAGCCTAGCCCACCTGAGCCCACCTGACCTGGTCTGAGCCTGCCTGACTTAGCCTGAGCCTGCCTGACCTGGTCCTAACCCACCTGACCTGGGTCTGAACCCACTTGACCTGGTCCAAACCCAGTTGACTTGACTTGAACCTAGTTGGGTTTAAAGTCAAAGTCAAAGTCCTTTTTAGTCCTGATTCCGGTTTGGGTTTCTGAACCCAGACTTAGCCTACTTGAGCTGAGTTCGAACCTGCTGAACCCAGTTGACTTGGATTGAACCCTGTTTGGTTCAAACCACTTAGGTTGAGTAGCTTGACCTGCTCTACCTCTTTCTCAACTAAGTCAGCTTCATCTGACTTAGTCTGACCTCTCGAAGGAAGGCTCAAAGCCAAAGAAGCAACCCGGAGCCGTTTCTTCCACGATTTGAAGTAAGTTCGCTTCGTTGATCCATCTCTCTCAAGTATTTGATTGTTTGTATATAGAATATACTTTCTGAAGTAGTATCTTGCTTTAGTTCTTGGTTGAGCCCTCTAGGACGCTTCGGTGTTCACGCGCTCGCCTCGTAACTATCGTCGGATATATATGTTCGAATGCGCAGTATATGCGTTCTTCAAAAATAGTATCTCACCCTAGTTCTTGGTTGAGCCCTCTAGAACACTTCGGTGTTCACTCGCTCGCCTCGTAACTATCGTTGGATACAGATCTAGGTGTATATCTGCTGATACTGCCGACGCGTCTTATATCGCACAGGCTATGTAATTTACCTTTGCCGTCGCGTCGTATGATGCCAAGGCTCCCTGCTTTCTGCACTTCCGATTACTGCACTTCCGATTATGCATTTACTTACGCCGTCGCGTCGAACGATGCCAAGGCTCCTGCTTTCTGCAATGTATTTACTTACGCCGTCGCGTCGAACGATGCCAAGGCTTCTGCTTTGTTATATATGTAGAATATTTCGTTCAGTTACACAACCTGAACAATAGTATATGCATTTCTTTACGCCGCCGCTGTATAAAGCACAGGCTTCTGCTTATACTACATATATAGCGCATAAATGAGCGTTCAAATGGAGATCAACTCCAAATCGCCCATGCGATTCCTTGACCGCTCCTCGTTCAAGATTTTGCTTGACGAATGAAGCCCCTATTGGAAAGGCTTCGCTTTTTGGCAAAATGCTCTTTACGTAAAGACTAAGTTAATTACGTATGGCCTGGCTATGGCCAAGGGTTCCTGCAACCTTGATGGATGCAAAGTACGCACAACGGTGCGCATCCATTTCCCCGAATTAAGCGTGGCGATTTCCTACCAAAGAGGGGAGATGCCGCTGAAATGGATAAAAGAAACGCACGCTTTCTCCGTAAAAGAGAGGAAGTGCTGCTGAAATTTCTGAAGAAGCTAAGAATAGCTCAGAAAGAACGTAGCAGGATACTCTGACATATAACAGAGTGCTACCCAGTTCATGGTTTGCCCTCTACAACGTAGAAGGGTTCGTCGCACCACTGCCGGTAGAGCAGGGGAGGTGCTGACAAAATGGTCGGCAGAAGAGCTGCCGGAACCAATGGAACGGCATAATGATGTCCGTTGATGGAACGATGCCAGATCGGCTCGTATCCTTGTGCCTGCAAGAGCACCTTGCTCGTAAGGGCCGCTGAGCCAGAGTAGAGGTTGCGCCTTGGTTAGGTTTGGACTCGTTGCGTAAAAATACGCCGAGTAGCCGATCTATTTAGATCGAGTCATATGCATGCTCATTGAGAACGGTTACACAACCAGACTCGTAAGGGCCGAAGAGCCAGAGTGTGTTGTTTCCACCCAAAGAGGTGTGATGCTCGTGGTGGCCGAAGTGCCAAAGAGCGGTGTTCTGCATGCATATGAATAAGACTTAAGGTCGCACCTACCCCGCGGTTGAAGATCGTGTTAGGGGTACCCCCTCAGTAATGACTGTGTTGGGGAAGACTGAATGGGGTCGGGTACATACTCCCGTAGTGCTGAAAGCACGGGCTGCCTAAATGGCATGCAGATTCTGTCCAAGTAATTGTAAGACTGGCAGACCCCTTCAGGAATTATGCTCACTGTGGAATGACAGTGATGGTACAGCCTTGAGTGACATGTATTTTACTTTGGACCTGATAGAGTCCACGATGGCCTCAGTCACTCATGGGTTTTGGGGTCATGGTTATCCTTAAGATCTAAGGATTGAACCCAACTACTGCAAGTAGAGGATGCATCCGAATATGGGCCTAGTAGGATTCTCCCAGTTGAAACACACTGCCCTACTATGGATAGGGTCAACAGGCCTCTGGGGTATCTAAAATACATAGAATAATCAACCCTCAGAACGTCGCGTTGATGCCCGGACAATAGCTCTACCTGCGTACCAAAGGCGGGAGCGGTTAATTATCAAACAATGCATTAGTTCTAGGTACAGCGATGCTTTGAATGTATGAGTGGATGACGTGTTGAGTCAGTCCTGCATAACCTTTGTGAAGGTGTCATGTTCGGTATACTACTGGACCGACTGGGCGAAGACCCGTGTTGTATCCGCACGACTAAGCGAAGCTCGAGGAGTTGTCCTTAGATGCGTGGGATACGGATGTGCCAAGTATGAAGACTTGAGCTAGACATCACTTTGAGACCCGAAAGAGGTCATGGCTAAGTCGTGGAGACTTATGCGGCTATTCAAATCACAGCCCTGAAAAGGCTTGCTCTAAGTCATGAAGACTCGAGCGGATGTTCAACTCATAGCCCTGAGGAGGCTCCTGCGATATACGCTAAGTCTTGGAGGCTTGAGCGTCGTTATTGCGCATTGCGACCCTGAGTGGTCATTATCGTACTTGAGTTGAATGGTTACATGATTGCATGCTTACCAGACCATCAGTGGTTCTGACCCCGTTTTATGGGGATTTCAGGTGTTGGACCTGCGTGGCGATATGCGGAGCAAGGCGGCATCGAGTTCCAGGGTTTCTCTAGACAGAGTTGTATTGCTTCCTTTTTATTGAACCTACACTGCTTTCCTAAGCAGTAGTGTTGTAATAAACATATGTTTTCGATAAAATGGAACACTTTGGTGGTCAATGAGTTGCTTGGCCACATACCTGCAACGTGCTCGGAGTTTTCTAAAACTGACGACTCATTATCGTCTGATTCCGCTGCTAAAAGCTTTTCTAAGTTCCGCTGCAAAGAAAAAAAAAAAAAGAAATTCATGAAAATTTTAACTTAGCTTTGTTTTGGAAATCCGGGGCGTTACAGAATTGGTATCAGAGCTTGAGTCTGAGAAACCTGGTTCAAGATCCGTCATGGTCCCGATATCGCACTGTAAGTATATGTTTTTATACTTTGGTTCTTATCTGGGTGCATCTTTGTATAGATGGCAACTCATGACTCGCGTGGATACTGCTATCGCTGCAAGGTCATGCACGATGAGTGGATATGCCCGTATGAAGTCCAAGACTGCCAATACTGTGGCGAAGATGGGCATTCCGCCAACGAATGCCAAAGGAAATATACCGCCGATATGGGTCGGCGGGCTTCAAAGGGTCTCAGAGATGAGACTTCGCGTGTCAGTGGACCGCATCACTCTAGTGTTGGGAGCAACCATACCCCAACATCTTTTATTGAATTACCAAGGCTGAGGGATTTTGATTTGAACTTCCCTGCGGAGGTCTATCACTCGCCAAGCTACCATCCGGCATCACATATGCCGAGCTTAAATGGCAGGAACAAAAGAGGGGATTCTTTCTGTTCGCCAATCATTATTCCAGACTCCCAGAGTCTTGATCTTGCTGACTGGGAAAGTGGACTGGAGTCTCTCATATATCCCCAGTATTCGCTTGCTAGTGCGGAAGTGCTGCCCAAGCCAAAGCTAGTAGTGCCTGCACCAAGGCCATGTGGCAATAGATGGACCTTTTGGAGTTCGTCTTCATCAAAGAAATCCAAGTCTTAAAGAGACTGGTGATGTTTTGGAGTCAGTAGACTCATGTATATAGTTTCTCAACGCCTAAAGTCTACCAGTGCGGCATGACGTTTTGTTTAAGGCGATGCTTGTGTAAATGTGATGTATATTAAGTAAATAAAGCTTTTACTTCCTCATATACATCGAGAAACTAAAAACAAGTGCTTGTGTGTGCATAGATAAATGGCTCCTACGACGAGGAGAACCATACCAAGCGAAGAGTCCCATACGCAAGGATTCCTGTTGGAGACACTCAACAACCTGGTTACCGCCATCCGTGAAACGAGGCCAGAACCAGTCGCACCACGAAACGAGCACCTGGGAGGAGTGACTTATGAGAAGTTCCTCAAGCTTGACCCGCCAGTTTTCATTGGCAGAGCCGATCCTGAGCTCGCGGAGAGTTGGATCGAAGAGACAGAACGTGCCTTCTCAGTACTGGGAGTACCAGAAGAGAAGAAGACCAACTTTGGCACGTATCGATTAAAAGATAATGCACGGAAGTGGTGGGATACCACTAAACTTATCCAGTTCTCACAAGTCGAAGTCATTCCTTGGACTGACTTTCGGAGGACTTTTATGGATAACTACTTCCCGTTGCATTCCAGAAACAAGAAAAAGATGGAGTTTCTGGAGTTGGAACAGGGCGGTATGAGTCTAATGGACTATACCACCAAATTTCAGAATCTAGAGCGCTACTGCTCTCGATTGTTCGAAACAGACCAAGAAAGGGCCGACAAATATGTGAATGGTCTGCGCGAAGGGCTGTGATCTCGAGTGATAACAAGCATGCCTTCGACTTTTCAGGCTACGGTAGCAGCAGCTTCAAAAATCCAAGAGGACTGGGCACGATCTAAAGTGATCGTAGCAAAGAAGCCCATAGTGAATGGTGGGAATCGTAAAAGGACGTTCTCAAGTGGCCAGGGTTCACGACAACCCTTTCAAAAGAAGAAGTTCCAAGGAGGGAACAACACTCAGCAAGTCGTGAGGCCAAGACAGAACCCAACTCCGAATGGTCAGCAGTCCAACTTCAGCTGCCCAAGGTGTCGTATGAACCAACTCGGAAAACCATGTCCTCGTGACATTGGTGGGTGCTTGTATTGTGGCAAGATGGGCCACTTTATAAGGGATTGCGCCAAGAAGGCTGCAGATGAACAGAGGGGTAATGCCGGATCTGCCGGACCCTCTCGACCAGCGCCACAACGTTCTCAGTTTCAACGACCTCCACCTAGAGTAGAACAAAGGCCTGCTGCAGGTCGTGTATATGCTGTAACGACTGAACAAGTCGAAAATGGTGACCTGTTAATGGACATGCAGCTTACGTCTTGTTTGATTGTGGTGCTACTCATACGTTTATCTCTGACGATTTCACCGAACAACTCCACGCCTCGGTGCAACCGATTGATAAAATGATTGAAGTATATAACCCGTTGGGTTCACGCACCAAATGTATCCGGTGTGTGAAAAATTTGGATATTGAGATAGCAGGGCAACACTTGCCTACTGACGCCATCCTGATCGATATGATACAGTACGATGTCATTCTGGGAATGAATTGGTTGGCTCAGAATAATGCCAAGATTCTGTGCCGCGAGGGCAGAGTGATTCTATCTCGACCCGGATTGCCTAAGATGGAGTACCGGTTATCCAAACCAGTTCCACAGAAAAGGCTCATATCAGCACTTAAGGTACAAAAATACCTTAGGAAGGGTTGTGTGGCCTTCTTGTTGAGTCTCTCGGTGGAAAAATCCAATGACCAACCCCTTGAGAGTTTGGAAGTGGTGCGGGAGTTTCCCGATGTGTTTCCTGAGGAATTGCCAGGACTTCCGCCACTTCGTGAGGTTGAATTTGGAATTCAATCCTTACCTGGAACAGCGCCGATATCCAAAGCCCCGTATCGAATGGCGCCAGCTGAACTCAGTGAGTTGAAGTGTCAGTTGGAAGAACTGATGGAACAAGGGTTCATCCGTCCGAGTGTGTCACCGTGGGGAGCCCCAGTGCTGTTTGTAAAGAAGAAGGATGGATCCCTTCGGTTATGCATCGATTATCGGATGCTTAACCAGGCAACTGTTAAAAATAAGTACCCGTTGCCTCGGATTGAGGACTTATTCGATCAACTCAGAACAGCGAGGGTGTTCTCCAAGATCGACCTCAGGTCTGGGTACCATCAACTCAGAGTAAAGGAAGAGGATATACCCAAGACAGCCTTCAGAACGAGATACGGCCATTATGAGTTCGTAGTAATGCCCTTCGGACTCACTAATGCGCCTGCTGCCTTTATGGATCTAATGAACCGGATATTCAGACCATATTTGGATAGCTTTGTCATCGTCTTTATTGATGACATTCTCATATATTCTGAGAACAAGGAACAACACGTGGAGCACTTGAAAATCGTCTTGAAAACCCTTCAAGATAACCAACTCTATGCTAAGTTTTCAAAATGTGAATTCTGGCTAGACAAAGTGATGTTCCTTGGTCATGTGATCTCAAAAGATGAAATCGCAGTGGATCCTGCGAAGGTGGAAGCTGTGATGGACTGGAAGCAGCCAGAAAATATCACTGAGGTCCGTAGCTTCCTTGGACTTGCTGGATATTATCGGAAGTTCATACATGACTTCTCCCGAATCGCCGTACCGATGACGAAATTGCTGAAAAAGGGAGTCAAGTTTGAATGGACTGACCAGTGTAAGGAGTGCTTTGAGGTTCTCAAACAGAGGCTTACCACTGCCCCTGTCCTTACCTTACCTTCTGGTCAGGGAGGCTTCGTGGCATATACCGATGCCTCAGGAACGGGTCTGGGTTGTGTGTTGATGCAGCATGGCAAAGTAATCGCCTATGCGTCACGACAGTTGAGAGTCCATGAGAAAAACTATCCAACCCACGACTTGGAGCTTGCCGCGGTAGTGTTCGCACTTAAAATCTGGCGACACTACCTGTATGGAGAGAAATTTGAGGTCATGTCGGACCATAAAAACCTAAAATACCTCTTTTCTCAAAAAGAAAATATGCGGCAACGGCGATGGCTGGAATTCCTCAAAGACTATGAATTCACACTTTCCTATCACCCTGGAAAGGCGAATGTTGTAGCAGATGCCCTTAGTCGCAAGACTGTTGGCACTCTGGCCAGCCTAACCGGACAATGGAAGTTGATGGAGGATTTCGTCAAGTGGAAGCCATTTTTGGCTGATTCTGGCAGAATCCAAATGTCATGTTTGACGATCCACATTGAGTTCCTCGATCGCATCGTAGCTGAACAGTTCAAGGATCCCCAGTACTTGGAATTGAAAGCTCGTGCTGAAAAAGTTGATACTTTCTTCCATTTGAAAGAAGATGGAGGAATATGGATGGAAGAAAGGATTTGGGTTCCAAATAACCCTGAGCTAAGACAGGAAGTACTCCAGGAGGCCCATAGTAGCAAATATACTATCCACCCTGGGGGTACGAAGATGTTCCGAGATTTGCAGAGAAAGTACTGGTGGAGGGGTATGAAATGTGATGTGGCTACGTTTGTCTCGAAGTGTTTGATCTGCCAGCAAGTTAAGATCGAACATCAGCGCCCTGGTGGAAAGATGCAACGGATCGAGATTCCAGAATGGAAATGGGAAGGCATTACGATGGATTTCATCGTTGGATTGCCTCGATCCAAGAGACAACACGATTCAATATGGGTGATCGTGGACAGACTCACCAAGTCTGCTCACTTTCTGCCAATCAACACTCGATACTCAACTGAACGATTGGCGGAGATCTACATTCGGGAAATCGTTAGACTCCATGGAGTGCCGATTTCGATCATATCCGATCGTGACCCGAAGTTCACCTCTCACTTTTGGGAGCAGCTTCAGAAAGCCCTGGGGACGAAACTCAAGTTCAGTACAGCATTCCATCCCCAAACAGATGGGCAATCAGAACGAACCATACAGACTCTTGAAGATATGCTAAGAGCCTGTATGCTGGAATGGAAAGGTGATTGGGATTCCCACCTAGCGTTGGCTGAATTTGCTTATAATAATAGCCACCACGCTAGCATTGGGATGGCGCCGTATGAAGCCTTGTATGGACGACCCTGTAGATCACCAATCCATTGGGGTGAAGTGGGTGAGCGAACCTTGGACTCGCCCATTGTGTTGCAGCATTATACTGAGCAAGTCCACATGATCAGAAAGAAGCTATTGACTGCTCAGAGTCGACAGAAGAGCTACGCCGATCAGCGGCGTAGGGAACTCACTTTTGCGGTTGGAGATAAGGTTTTTATCAAGGTCTCTCCAACCAAGAGTGTGTTTCGTTTTGGAAAGAAGGGGAAGCTCAGCCCCAGATTCGTTGGTCCCTTCGAAGTTTTGAGCCGAATCGGAGAGACTGCCTACCGAGTAGCATTGCCACCACAATACGCGCAAATACATGATGTATTTCACGTATCAATGCTTCGAAAGTACGTTCATGATCCTTCTCATGTCATTCAACATGAAGACATTGACATCCGAGAAGATATGACGGTAGAAGAAAGGCCAGTGGAGATCATGGACCGACGGGAGCAAGTGCTAAGAACAAATGTCATTCCACTCGTTAAAGTGAGGTGGCAGCATCATGGAATCGATGATTGCACTTGGGAGCCCGAATCGGATATGCGGGATAAATATCCTGAACTCTTCACCTTGTACTCTTAGCTGAATTTCGCGGACGAAATTCCTTTAAGGGGGTAATGATGTAAGACCCGCAATTTTTCAGAAAATATCTGAATAAAATTCATGAGGCATTTACCGGTAAAAAAAATAGCATTTCTTCTCAGAATGCGAAACGAATCAATTCCTGCGAGCCAGTTATACTTAGGATATTCGTCGAATCGCGAATATATGCTCAAACACTCTGGAAGCCATAACTTCCTACCTAAATGAAATCAAAGGATTCCTGCGAGCCAACTTTCTTAGTTACGTCGATACGTCGAATCGCGAATATCTTGCTTTAGTTCTTGGTTGAGCCCTCTAGGACGCTTCGGTGTTCACGCGCTCGCCTCGTAACTATCGTCGGATATATATGTTCGAATGCGCAGTATATGCGTTCTTCAAAAATAGTATCTCACCCTAGTTCTTGGTTGAGCCCTCTAGAACACTTCGGTGTTCACTCGCTCGCCTCGTAACTATCGTTGGATACAGATCTAGGTGTATATCTGCTGATACTGCCGACGCGTCTTATATCGCACAGGCTATGTAATTTACCTTTGCCGTCGCGTCGTATGATGCCAAGGCTCCCTGCTTTCTGCACTTCCGATTACTGCACTTCCGATTATGCATTTACTTACGCCGTCGCGTCGAACGATGCCAAGGCTCCTGCTTTCTGCAATGTATTTACTTACGCCGTCGCGTCGAACGATGCCAAGGCTTCTGCTTTGTTATATATGTAGAATATTTCGTTCAGTTACACAACCTGAACAATAGTATATGCATTTCTTTACGCCGCCGCTGTATAAAGCACAGGCTTCTGCTTATACTACATATATAGCGCATAAATGAGCGTTCAAATGGAGATCAACTCCAAATCGCCCATGCGATTCCTTGACCGCTCCTCGTTCAAGATTTTGCTTGACGAATGAAGCCCCTATTGGAAAGGCTTCGCTTTTTGGCAAAATGCTCTTTACGTAAAGACTAAGTTAATTACGTATGGCCTGGCTATGGCCAAGGGTTCCTGCAACCTTGATGGATGCAAAGTACGCACAACGGTGCGCATCCATTTCCCCGAATTAAGCGTGGCGATTTCCTACCAAAGAGGGGAGATGCCGCTGAAATGGATAAAAGAAACGCACGCTTTCTCCGTAAAAAAGAGGAAGTGCTGCTGAAATTTCTGAAGAAGCTAAGAATAGCTCAGAAAGAACGTAGCAGGATACTCTGACATATAACAGAGTGCTACCCAGTTCATGGTTTGCCCTCTACAACGTAGAAGGGTTCGTCGCACCACTGCCGGTAGAGCAGGGGAGGTGCTGACAAAATGGTCGGCAGAAGAGCTGCCGGAACCAATGGAACGGCATAATGATGTCCGTTGATGGAACGATGCCAGATCGGCTCGTATCCTTGTGCCTGCAAGAGCACCTTGCTCGTAAGGGCCGCTGAGCCAGAGTAGAGGTTGCGCCTTGGTTAGGTTTGGACTCGTTGCGTAAAAATACGCCGAGTAGCCGATCTATTTAGATCGAGTCATATGCATGCTCATTGAGAACGGTTACACAACCAGACTCGTAAGGGCCGAAGAGCCAGAGTGTGTTGTTTCCACCCAAAGAGGTGTGATGCTCGTGGTGGCCGAAGTGCCAAAGAGCGGTGTTCTGCATGCATATGAATAAGACTTAAGGTCGCACCTACCCCGCGGTTGAAGATCGTGTTAGGGGTACCCCCTCAGTAATGACTGTGTTGGGGAAGACTGAATGGGGTCGGGTACATACTCCCGTAGTGCTGAAAGCACGGGCTGCCTAAATGGCATGCAGATTCTGTCCAAGTAATTGTAAGACTGGCAGACCCCTTCAGGAATTATGCTCACTGTGGAATGACAGTGATGGTACAGCCTTGAGTGACATGTATTTTACTTTGGACCTGATAGAGTCCACGATGGCCTCAGTCACTCATGGGTTTTGGGGTCATGGTTATCCTTAAGATCTAAGGATTGAACCCAACTACTGCAAGTAGAGGATGCATCCGAATATGGGCCTAGTAGGATTCTCCCAGTTGAAACACACTGCCCTACTATGGATAGGGTCAACAGGCCTCTGGGGTATCTAAAATACATAGAATAATCAACCCCCAGAACGTCGCGTTGATGCCCGGACAATAGCTCTACCTGCGTACCAAAGGCGGGAGCGGTTAATTATCAAACAATGCATTAGTTCTAGGTACAGCGATGCTTTGAATGTATGAGTGGATGACGTGTTGAGTCAGTCCTGCATAACCTTTGTGAAGGTGTCATGTTCGGTATACTACTGGACCGACTGGGCGAAGACCCGTGTTGTATCCGCACGACTAAGCGAAGCTCGAGGAGTTGTCCTTAGATGCATGGGATACGGATGTGCCAAGTATGAAGACTTGAGCTAGACATCACTTTGAGACCCGAAAGAGGTCATGGCTAAGTCGTGGAGACTTATGCGGCTATTCAAATCACAGCCCTGAAAAGGCTTGCTCTAAGTCATGAAGACTCGAGCGGATGTTCAACTCATAGCCCTGAGGAGGCTCCTGCGATATACGCTAAGTCTTGGAGGCTTGAGCGTCGTTATTGCGCATTGCGACCCTGAGTGGTCATTATCGTACTTGAGTTGAATGGTTACATGATTGCATGCTTACCAGACCATCAGTGGTTCTCACCCCGTTTTATGGGGATTTCAGGTGTTGGACCTGCGTGGCGATATGCGGAGCAAGGCGGCATCGAGTTCCAGGGTTTCTCTAGACAGAGTTGTACTGCTTCCTTTTTATTGAACCTACACTGCTTTCCTAAGCAGTAGTGTTGTAATAAACATATGTTTTCGATAAAATGGAACACTTTGGTGGTCAATGAGTTGCTTGGCCACATACCTGCAACGTGCTCGGAGTTTTCTAAAACTGACGACTCATTATCGTCTGATTCCGCTGCTAAAAGCTTTTCTAAGTTCCGCTGCAAAGAAAAAAAAAAAAAGAAATTCATGAAAATCTTAACTTAGCTTTGTTTTGGAAATCCGGGGCGTTACATATATGTGTTCTAAGGCTGTCAAAAACATTTTATAGAGATTCAACCATGCATATATGTGTTCTAAGCCTGTCAAAAAAAAATTATAGTGATTCAATCATGCAAATATGTGTTCTAAGGTTGTCAAAAAAATTTCATAGTGAGTCAATCATGCAGATATGTGTTAGGGTTGTCAAAAAAATTTATGCTGATTCAATTATACATATATGTGTTTTAATGATGTCAAAAAACATTTGTAGTTATTCAATCATGCATATATGTGTTCTAAGGTTGTAAAAAATATATATATAGAAATTCAATCATGCATATATGTGTTCTAAAGCTGCAAACATAAATTCGTAGTGTTTTAATCATGCATATATGTGTTTTAAGGCTGTCAAAAAAAATTAATAGTGATTCAAGCTTGCATATATGTGTTCTATTGTTGCCAAAAAAAATTCATAGTATTTTAATCTTGCATATATGTGTTCTAAGACTCTGAAAAAAAATTCATAGTGATTGAATCAGGCATATATGTTTTCTAAGACTATCAAATTTTTTTTTATAGTGAATCAATTATGCATATATGTGTTGTAATACTATAAAAAAAAATTATAGTGATTCAATCATGAATATATGTGTTCCAAGGCTGTCAAAAAAAATTCATAGTGATTCAATTATGCATATATGTGATATAAGGTGGTCAGAAAAATCTCATCGTGATTTAATCATGCATATATGTGTTATAAGGCTGTCAAGAAAATTACATAGTAATTCAATCATGCATATATGTGTTCTAAGGCTGTCTAAAAAAATTCAATCATGCATATATGTGTTCTAAGGCTGTCAAAAAAAATTTATAGAGATTCAATCATGCATATATGTCTTCTAATGCTGTAAAAAAAAACAATCTTGAATATATGTATTTTATTGCTGTAAAAAAACTTTATACTAATTCAATCGTGCATATACATGTTCTAAGGCTATTAAAAAATATCTTAGTGAATCAATCATGCATATATGTGCTTTAAGGCTGTCCAAAAAATTTCATAGTGATTTGATCATGCATAGTTGTGTTCTAAGGCTTTCAAAAAAATTTCATAGTGATTAAAGCATTTATATAGGTGTTCTAACGTTGTCAAAAAAAATTCATACTGATTCAATCATGCATATACGCGTGCTAAGGCTGTCAACAAAATTTTGTTGTGATTCAATCATGCATATATGTGTTCTGTGGATGTCAAAAAAAATTCATAGAGATTCAATCTTGCATATATGTGTTCTCAGACTGTCAAAAAATTTTCATTGTGATTCAATCATGCATATATGTGTTCTAAGGCTGTCAAAAAAATTTCATAGTGATTCAATCATGCTTATATGTGTTCTAAGGCTGTCAAAAAACTTTCAATCATGCATATATGTGTTCTAAAGCTGTCAAAAAAAATTATAGTGATTCAATCATGCATATATGTGTTCTAAGGTTGTTAAAAAAAAATTCAAAGTGATTCAATCATGCAGATATGTGTTCTAAGGTTGTCAAAAAAATTTTATAGTGAATTAATTATATATTATATATATATTCTAATGCTGTAAAAAAAAATTGGTAGTGATTCAATCATGCATATATGTGTCATAAGGCAGTCAAAAAAATTTCATTGTGATTCAATCTTGCATATATGTGTTCTAAGGTTGTCAAAAACAATTCAAAGTTATTCAATCATGCAGATATGTGTTTTAAGGTTCTAAAAAAAAAATTATAGCAATTGAATCATGCATATCAGTGTTATAATGTTGTCAAAAAAAATTTCTAGTGATTCAATCACGTATATATGTGTTATAAGTGTCAAAAAAATTACATAGCGATTGAACCCTACAAATATGTGTTCTAAGTTAATAAAAAATATTTCATAGTGATTCAATCATGCATATATGTGTTCTAAGGCTGTCAAAAAAAAAAATCATAGTGATTCAATCATGCATATATTTGTTCTAAGCCTATCAAAAATATTTCATAGTGATTCAATCACGCATATTTTTTTTAAGGCTGTCAAAAAAAGTTCATAATGAATTAATCATTCATATATGTGTTCTAAGGCTGTAAAAAAAAATTATAGAGGTTCAACCATGCATATATGTGTTCTAATTTTGTCAAAACAATTTTATAGTGATTCAATCATGGAGATATGTGTTCTAAGGATGTCAAAAAAAAATTATAGTGATTCAGTCATGCATACATATGTTCTAATGCTGTCTAAAAAAATTTGTAGTGATTTAATCATGCGTATATATGTCATAAGGCTTTCAAAAAAAAATTATAGTGATTCAATCTTGCATATATGTGTTCTAGGGTTGTCAGAAAAAATTCAAACTTATGCAATCATGCAAACTTGTATTGTAATGTTCTAAAAAAAAATATAGTAATTCAATCATGAATATGAGTGTTATAATGTTGTCAAAAAAATTTCTAGTGATTCAATCATGCATATATGTGTTATAAGGCTGTCAAAAAAATTACATAGTGACTCAATCCTGCAAATATGTGTTCTAAGGCAATAAAAAATATTTCATAGAGATTCGATATTGCATATATGTGTTCTAAGGCTGTCAAAAAAATTTCATAGTGATTCAATCATGCAGATATGTGTTCTAGGGTGGTCAAAAAAGTTTATAGTGATTCAATTATAAGTATATATGTGTTTTAATGATGTCAAATTTTTTTTATAGTAATTCAATGAAGCATATATGTTTTCTAACGCTATAAAAAAAATTACAGTGATTCAATCATGCATATATGTGTTCTTAGGATGTCAAAAAAATTTCATAGTGATTTAGTCATGCATATATGTGTTCTAAGTCTGTAAAAAAAAATTGTAGTGATATTATCTTGCATATATGTGTTTTAAGGCTGCCAAAATTTTTTAATAGTGATTCAATCTTGCATATATGTGTTCTATGGTTGTCAAAAAAAAATCATAGTGATTCAATATTGCATATATGAGTTCTAAGACAATGAAAAAAAAATCATAGTGATTCAATCATGCATATATGTGTTCTAAGGCTGTCAAAAAAATTTCATAGTGATTCAATCATGCAGATATATGTTCCAAGGTTGTCAAAAAAAATTTATAGTTTTTCAATCATGCATATATGTGTTGTAGTGCTATAAAAAAAAATATGTAGTGATTCAATCAAGCATATATGTGTTCTAAAGCTATAAAAAAAAATTCAAAGTGATTCAATTATGCATATATATTTTCTAAGGTTGTCAAAAAAATCTCATCATAATTCAATCATGCATATATGTGTTATAAGGCTGTCTGGAAAATTTAATTGTGATTCAGTCATGCATATTGTGTTCTAAGGCTGTCAAAAAAATCCAATCATGCAAATATGTGTTACAATGCTGTAAAAAAAATTATAGGGATTCAATCATGCATATATGTGTTATAAGGCTGTCAAAAAAATTTCATAGTGATTCAATCCTGCAAATATGTGTTATAAGGCAGTAAAAAATATTTCATAGTGATTCAATCATGCACATATGTGTTCAAAGGCTGTCAAAAAAATTTCATAGTGAGTCAATCATGCAGATATGTGTTAGGGTTGTCAAAAAAATTTATAGTGATTCAATTATACATATATGTGTTTTAATCATGTCAAAAAAAAATCGTAGTTATTCAATCATGCATATATGTGCTCTAAGGCTGTCAAAAAATATATATAGTAATTCAATCTTGCATATATGTGTTATAAGGCTGCAAAAAAAAATTCATATTGTTTTAATCATGCATATATGTGTTTTAAGGCTTTAAAAAAAATTTAATAGTGATTCAATATTGCATATATGTGTTCTATGGTTGTCAAAAAAAATCATAGTGATTCAATCTTGCATATATGTTTTCTAAAACTATGAAAAAAAATTCATAGTGATTGAATCATGCATATATGTGTTCTAAGGCTGTCAAAAAAAAATTTCATTGTGATTCAATCACGCAGATATATGTTCGAAGGTTGTTCAAAAACATGTATAGTAATTCAATCATGCATATATGTGTTGTATTGCTATCAAAAAAAAATTCATTGTGATTCAATCACGCAGATATATGTTCGAAGGTTGTTCAAAAACATGTATAGTAATTCAATCATGCATATATGTGTTGTATTGCTATCAAAAAAAATTTATAGTGATTCAATCATGCATATATGTGTTCTAAGGCTATCAAAACAAATTCAAAGTGATTCAATTATGCATATATGTGATCTAAGGTTGTCAAAAAAATATCATCATTATTTAATCATGCAAATATGTGCTATAAGACTATCAAGAAAATTTCATAGTGATTCAATCATGCATATATGTGTTCTAAGGCTGTCGCAAAAAATTCAATCATGCATATATGTGTTCTACGGCTGTCAAAAAAAAATTATAGTGATTCAGTCATGCATATATGTGTTCTAAGTTTGTCACAAAAAAATCTATCTTGAATAAATGTGTTCTATGGCTGTAAAAAAAAATTGTACTGATTCACTCATGCATATACATGTTCTAAGGTTGTTAAAAAATATCTTAGTGAATCAATCATGCATATATGTGTTTTAAGGCTGTCCAAAAAATTTCATAGTGATTCGATCATGCATATATGTGTTCTAAGACTTTAAAAAAAAATCACATTGATTAAATCATGTATATATATGTTCTAACATTCTAAAAAAAAATCATAGTGATTCAATCATGCATATACGTGTGCTATGGCTGTCAACAAAATTTTGTAGAGATTCAATTTTGCGTATATGTGTTCTAAAGTTGTCCCAAAAAAAATCATAGAGATTCAATCTTGCGTATATGTGTTCTACGACTGTCAAAAATTTTTAGAGTGATTCAATCATACATATATGTGTTCTAAGGCTATCAAAAAAAATTCATAGTGATTCAATCATGCAGATATTTGTTCTAAGGTTGTTAAAAAAAATTTATAGTGATTCACTCATGCAGATATGTGTTCTAAGGCGGTCAAAAAAATTTCATAGTGATTCAATCATGCATATATGTCTTCTAAAGTTGTCAAAAACAATTTATAGTGATTCAATCATGCATATATGAGTTCTAGTGTTGTAAAAAAAAAATATACAGATTCAATCAGGCATATATGTGTTCTAAGGACTTCTAAAAATTTCATAGCGATTTAATTATGCATATATGTGTTCTAAGGCTGTAAAAAAAAAATCATTGTGGTCAATCATGCATATATGTGTTCTAAGGTTGTAAAAAAAAATTATAGTGATTCAACCAAGCATATGTGTTATAAGGCAGTCAAAAGAAAATTAATCTTGCATATATGTGTTATAAGGCAAAAAAAAAAATTCATAGTGATTCAATCATACATTTGTTTTCTAAGGCTGTAAAAAAAAAATTCAATCATGCATATGTGTTCTAAGGCTGTTTAAATTTTTTTATAGTGTTTCAATCATGCATATATGTGTTCTAAGGCTATCAAAAAAAATTTGTGGTGATTCAATCAAGCATATATGTTTTCTAAGGCTGTGAAAAAAAAATCATAGTGAAACAATCATGCATATAACTGTTATTAGCCTATCAAATAAATTTCATAGTGATTCAATCATGCAGATATGTCTTCTAAGGTTGTCAAAAAACATTTATAGCTATTAAATCATGCATATAAGCATTTTAATGCTGTCAAAAAAAATTATAGTGATTTTATCATGCATATATGTGTTCTAAGGCTGTCCAAAAAAATTAATAGTGATTCAATCATGCATATATGTGTTTTAAGGCTGCAAAAAAATTTTATAGTTATTTAATCAAGCATATATGTGTTCTAAGGCATTCATAAAAAATTTATACTGATTCAATCATGCATATATGTGTCGTAAGATAATTAAAAAAAATTCATAGTGATTCAATCTTGCATATATGTGTTGTAATGCTGTCAAAAAAAATTCATAGTGATTCAATCATTTATATATGTGTTCTAAGGCTGTCAAAAAAATTTCATAGGAATTCAATCATGCATATATGTGTTCTAAGGTTGTTCACAAAAAATTATAGTTATTCAATCACGCGTATATGTGTTCTAATGTTGTCAAAAAAAATTATAGTGATTCAAGCAAGCATATATGTGTTCTAAGGCTGTCAAAAACATTTCACAGTGATTCAATCATGCATATATTTGTCCTAAGGCTGTCAAAAACATTTCATAATGATTCAATCACGCATATATGTGTTTTAAGACTCTCAAATAAATGTTATAGCCATTCAATCTTGCATATAAGTATTCTAAGGCTGTCAAAAAAAATTCATAGTGATTCAATCATGCATATATGTGTTCTAAGACTGTCAAAAAAAAATCATAGTGATTCAATCATGCATATATGTGTTCTAAGTCTATCAAAAAAAATTTATAGTGATTCAATCATGCACATGTGTCTAAAGGCTGTCAAAAAAAAATTCATAGTGATTCCATAATGGATATACGTGTCCTATGGTTTTCAAAAAAAATTCTTAGCGACAAAATCATGCATATATTGTACTACGACTATAAAAAAAATTCATAGTGATTCAATTAAGCATATATGTGTTCTAGGGCTGTCAAAAAATTTCATAGTGATTCAATCATGCATATATGTGTTCTAAGGCTGTCAAAAAAAATTTATAGTGATCCAATCGTGCATATATTTGTTCTTAGGTAGTCAAAAAAAATTTAATCATGCATATATGTCTTCTAAGGCTGTTAAAAAAAATCATAGTTGTTCAACTGTGCATATATGTTTTCTAAGGTGGTCAAAAAAAATTAAATCATGCATATATGTGTTCTAAGGCCATCAAATTTTTTTTATAGTGATTCAGTCTTAAATATATGTGTTCTAAGACTGTCAAAAAAATTCCATAGTAATTCAATCAAGCAGACATGTGTTCTAAGGTTGTCAAAAAAAATTATAGTGATTCAATCATGCATATATGTGTTCTAATGCTGTCAAAAAAATTTATGGTGATTCAATCTTGCATATATGTGTTCTAAGGCTGTCAAAAAAATTTCATAGTGATTCAATCATGCATATATTTGTTCTAAGGCTGTCAAAAACTTTTCATAGTGATTCAATCATGCATACATGTGTTCTATGGCTATAAAAAAAAATCATAGTGATTCAATCATGCATATATGTGTTCTAAGGTTGTCAAAAAAAATTAAAAGTGATTTAATCTCGTATATGGGTGTTCTATGGCTGACAAAAAAAATTATAGTGAATCAATCATTCGTATATGTGTTCTAAGGCTGTTAAAAAAAATTTATAGAGATTCAATCACGCATATATGTGTTCTAAGGCGGTCAAAACAATTTAATAGTGATTCAATCCTGCAGATATGTGTTTTAAGATTGTCAAGAAAATTTTATTGTGATTCAATCATGCATATAAGTGTTTATAGTGATTCAATCTTGCATATGTGTTCTAAGGCTGTCAAAAAAAATTCATAGTGATTCAATGATACATACATGTGTTCTAAGGTTGTGAAAAAAATTTCAAAGTGATTAAATCATGCAGATATGCGTTCTAAGGTTCTAAAAAAAAATTTATAGCAATTGAATCATGCATATAAGTGTTATAATGCTGTCAAAATTTTTTTCTATTGATTCAATCATGCATATATGTGTTATAGGGCTATCAAAAAAATTACATAGCGATTGAACCCAGCAAATATGTGTTCTAAGGTAATAAAAAATATTTTTTAGTGATTCAATCATGCATATATGTGTTCTAAGGCTGTCAAAAAAAATTCATATTGATTCAATCACGCATATTTTTTTTTAAGGATATCAAAAAAAGATCATAATGAATTAATCACACATATATGAGTTCTAAGGCTGTCAAACACATTTTATAGGGATTCAACCATACATATATGTGTTCTAAGGCTGTCAAAAAAAATTATAGTGATTTAATCATGCATATATGTGTTCTAAGGTTGTAAAAAAAAAAATCAAAGTGACTCAATCATCCAGATATGTGTTCTAAGGTTCTCAAAGAAAATTATAGTGATTCAATCATGCATATATATGTTCTAATGCTGTAAAAAAAAATTATAGTGATTCAATCATGCATATATGTGTCATAAGGTTGTCAAAAAAATTTTATAGTGACTAAATCTTACATACATGTGTTCTAAGGTAGTTAAAAAAATTTCATAGTGACTCAATCATGCATATATGTGTTCTAAAGTTGTCAAAAAAAATTCATCGTGATTCAATCGTGCATATATGTGTTCTTAGGCTTTCAAAATCTTTTTGTATTGATTCAATCTTGCATATATGTATTCTAAGGTAGTAAAAAAAATCATAGTAATTCAATCATGCAGATATATGTTCTATTGTTGTTAAAAAAAAATTATAGTGATTCAGTCATGCATATATGTGTTCTATGGTTGTCAAAAAAAATTCATAGTGATTCAATCATGCATATATGCGTTCTAAGGCTGTCAAAAGAAATTCATAGATATTCAATCACGCATACATATGTTTTAAGGAAGCCAAAAAAAAATTATAGTGATTCAATCATGCATATATGTGTTTTAAGGCTCTCAAAAAAATTTAATAGTGATTCAATCTTGCATATATGTGTTCTAAGGTTGTCAAAAAACTTTCATAGTGATTCAATGTTTCATAAATGCTTTCTAAGACTATCAAAAAAAATTCATAGTGATTCAATCATGCATATATGTTTTATAAGGTTGTCAAAAAATATTACAGTGATTCAGTTATGTGTTTTTATGCTATAAAAAATTTTTTTAGGGATTCAATCATGCATATATGTTTTCTAAGTCTGTTAAAAAAAATATGTAGTGATTCAATGATGCACATATGTGTTCTAAGGCTGTAAAAAAAAATTAATAGTTATTCAATCATGCATATATGTGTTCTAAGACTGTAAAAAAAAATTCATAGTGATTCACTGATGGATATATGTATTCCATCGCTGTCAAAAAAAATCCATAGTAATTCAATTATGCATATATGTGTTCTAAAGCTGTCAAAAAAAATTAAAAGAGATTCAATCATGCACATATGTGTTATAAGGCTGTCAAAAAAATTTAATAGTGATTCAATCATGCATATATGAGTTCTAAGGCTTTCAAAAAAAATTCATAAGGATTCAATCATGCACATATGTGTTCTAAGGTTGTCAACTTTTTTTTACAGTGATTCAATATTGCATATATGTTTTATAATGCTCTCAAAAAAACAATTTGTGATTAAATCATGCATATATGTGTTCTAAGGGTATCAAAAAATCTTAATAGTGATTCAATCATGCATATATGTCTCTAAGGTTGTCAACAAAATTTCATAGTGATTCAATCATGCATAAACGTGTTCTAAGGCCGTCAAAAAAATTTCATAGTAATTCAATCAAGCGGATATGTGTTCTACAGTTTTTAAAAAAAAAATTATAATGATTTATTCATGCATATATGTGTTCTAAGGCTGTCAAAAAATTTGAATAGTGATTCAATCATGCATATATGTCATCTAAGGTTGTCAACAAAATTTTATAGTGATTCACTCATGCATATCTGTGTTTTAATGCTGTCAAAAAAAATTCATAGTATTTCAACCATGCATATATGTCTTCTAAGGCTGTCAAAAAAATTTCATAGTGATTCAATTATGCATATATGTGTTCTAAGGCTGTCAAAAAAAAATCTTAGTGATTTAATCATGCAAGTATGTGTTCTAGGTCTGTCAAAATTTTTTTATAGTGATAGAGTCATGCATATGTGTTCTAAGGTTGTCAAAAAAATTTCAATCATGCATATATGTCTTCTAAGGCTGTCAAAAAAAAATTATAGTGATTCAATCTTGCATGTATGTGTTCTATGGCTGTCAAAAAAATTCCAATCCTGCATATACATTTTTTAAGGCTGTGAAAACAATTTGTAGTGATTCAATGATGCATATATGTGTTCTAAGGCAGTCAAGAAAATTTAATAGTGATTTAATCAAGCATATATGTGTTCTAAGACTGTAAAAAAAAAATCATAGTGATTCAATCAGGGATATATGTGTTCTATGGCTGTGAAAAAAATCCATAGTAATTCAGTTATGCATATATGTATTCTAAGGCTGTCAAAAGAATTTAATAGAGATTCAATCATGCATATATGTGTTCTAAGGCTGTCAAAAAAATTTCATAGTGATTCAATCATGCATATATGTGTTCTAAGCCTGTCAAAAAAATTTCATAGTGATTCAATCATGCATATATGTGTTCTAAGGCTGTCAAAAAAATTTCATAGTGATTCAATCATGCATATATGTGTTCTAAGGCTGTCAAAAAAATTTCATAGGGATTCAATCATGCACTTCTGTGTTCTAAGGTTGTCAAAAAAAATTTATAGTGATTCAATCATGCATATATGTTTTCTAATGCTCTCAAAAAAAATTATTGTGATTCAATCTTGCATATATGTGTTCTAAGACTGTCAAAAAAAGATCATAGTGATTCAACCATGATTATGTGTTTGTAGGTTGTCAAAAAAAATTCATAGTATTTCAATCATGGAGATATGTGCTCTAAGGTTGTCAAAAAAAAATTTTGTAGTGATTCAATCATGCATATATATGTGTTCTAAGGCTGTAAAAAAAAATCCTAGTGATTCAATCATGCATGTATTTGTTCCAAGGCTGTCTAAAACATTTCATAGTGATTCAATCATGCAGATATGTGTTCTAAGATTGTAAACAAAAAATTATAGTGATTCAATCATGCATATAAGTGTTCTAATGCCGTCAAAAAAAAATTGTAGTGATTCAATCATCCATATATGTGTTCTAAGGCTGTCAGAAAAAATCATAGTGATTCAACCATATATGTGTTCTAAGGCTGTTAAGAAAAAATCATAATGATTCAATCATGCATATATGGGTTCGAAGGTTGTCAAAAAAATTTATAGTGATTCAATCATGCATATATGTTTCCTAACGCTGTCAAATAAATTTCATAGAGACTCAAAAATGCATATTTATGTTTTAATGCTGTAAAAAAAAATTATTGATTTAATCATGCATATATGTGTTCTAAGGATGTCAAAAAAATCTAATAGTGATTCAATCATGTATATATGTGTTCTAAGGCTGTCAAAAAAATTTGTATTGATTTAAAAGAAAGATATGTGTACTAAAGGCTATAAAAAAAAAATTATATTGATTGATTTGTGCATGTTCTAAGGATGTCTCCAAATTTTCATAGTAATTCAATCAAGCATATATGTGTTCTAAGACTGTAAAAAAAAAATCATAGTGATTCAATCAAGCATATATGTGTTCTAACACTATCAAATAAATTTTATAGTGATTCAATCATGCAGATATATATTCTAAGGTAGTCAAAAAAATTTTATAGTGATTCAATAATGCATATATGTGTTCTAATGCTGTAAAAAAAAATAGTGATTTAATCATGCATATATGCCTTTTGTGGCTGTCAAAAAAAAATAATAGTGATTCAATCATGCATATATGTGTTCTAAGGCTGTCGAATAAATTTCATCGTGATTTAATCTTGCAGATATGTGTTCTAAGGTTGTCGAAAAATATTTAATAGTGATTCAATCATGCATATATGTGTTCTAATGCTATAAAAAAAAATTGTAGTGATTAATCATGCATATATGTGCTGTAATGCTGTCAAAAAAATTTTGTAGCGATTTAATCATGCAGATATATGTGTTCTAAGGCTGTCCAAAAAATTTAATAGTGATTCTATCATGCATATATGTGTTTTAAGGCTGTCAAAAAATTTTATAGTTATTTAATCAAGCATATATGTGTTCTAAGGCATTCACAAAAAATTTATAGTATTTCAATCATGCATATATGTGTCGTAAGGTTATTAAAAAAATTTCATAGTGATTCAATCTTGAATATATGTGTTCTAATGCTGTCAAAAAAAATTCATAGTGATTCAATCGTTTATATATGTGTTCTAAGGCTGTCAAAAAAATTCATAGTGATTCAATCGTTTATATATGTGTTCTAAGGCTGTCAACAAAAAATTATAGTGATTCACTCACGCATCTATTGTTCTAAGGCTGTCATAAAAATTTCATAGTGATTCAATCATGCATATATGGGTTCTAAGTCAGTCAAAAAATTTTGATAGTGATTCAATCATGCATATATGTCATCTAAGGTTGTCAACAAAATTTTATAGTGATTCAATCATGTATATATGTGTTTTAATGCCATAAAAAACAATTCATAATATTTTAATCATGCATATATGTGTTCTAAGGCTGTAAAAAAAAATTCATAGTGATTCAATTACGCATATATGTGTTCTAAGGCTGTCAAAAAAAATTCATAGTGATTTGATCATGCATATATGTGTTGTAAGGCTATCAAAATTTTTTTTTTTACAGTGATTCAATCATGCATATATATGTTCTGACGCTGTAAAAAAAAAATTCAATCATGCATGTATTTGTTCTAATGCTGTCAAAAAAAATTTATAGTAATTCAATCATGCATATATGTGTTCTATGGCTGTCAAAAAAACTCCAATCGTGCAAATATGTGTTTTAAGGCTGTTAAAAAAATTTGTAGTGATTCAATGATGCATAAATGTGTTCTAAGGCTGTCAAAAAATTTTAATAGTGATTCAATCATGCATATATGTGTTCTAATACTGTAAAAAAAAAATCATAATGATTCTATCAATGATATATATGTTCTATGGCTGTAAAAAAACATCCATAGTAATTCAATCATACAGATATGTGTTCTTAGGTTGTCAAAAAAAATTGTAGTGATTCAATCATGCGTATATGTGTTCTAAGGCTATAAAAAAAAATTAATGGAGATTCAATCATGCATATATGTGTTCTAAAGCTGTCAAAAAAATTTCATAGTGATTCAATCATGCATATATGTGTTCTAAGTCTGTCAAAAAAAAATCCTAGGGATTAAATCTTGCACATATGTGTTCTGAGGTTGTCAAAAAAAATTTTTAGTGATTCAATCATGCATATATGTATTATAATGCTCTCAAAAGAAAATTATTCTGATTAAATTATGCATATATGTGTTCTAAGGGTGTCAAAAAAATTTAATAGTGATTCGATCATGCATATATGTGTTCTAAGGCTGTCAAAAAGAATTTAAATTGAATCAATCATACATATATATGTTCTAAAGCTGTCAAAAAAATTTCATAGTTATTCAATCTTGCATATATGTCTTTTAAGACTATAAAAAAAATTCATAGTGATTCAATCGGGATTATCTGTCTGAAGGCTGTCAAAAAAATTTCATAGTAATTCAATCATAGATATATGTGCTCTGTGGTTGTCAAAAAAAAAATTGTTGGGATTTAATCTTGCATATATGTGTTCTAAGGCTGTAAAAAAAAATTCATAGTGATTCAATCATGCATATATTTGTTCTAAGGCTTTCCAAAACATTTCATAGTGATTCAATCATGCAGATATGTGTTCTAAGTTTGTCAAAAAAAAATTATAGTGATTCAATCATGCATATAAGTCTTTCAATGCCGTAAAAAAAAAATTGTAGTGATTCAATCATCCATAAATGTGTTGTAAGGCTGTCAACAAAAAAAATATAGTGATTCAATCATGCATATATGGGTTCTAAGTCAGTCAAAAAATTTTGATAGTGATTCAATCATGCTTATATGACATCTAAGGTTGTCAACAAAATTTTATAGTGATTCAATCATGTATATATGTGTTTTAATGCCATAAAAAACAATTCATAATATTTTAATCATGCATATATGTGTTCTAAGGCTGTAAAAAAAAAATCATAGTGATTCAATTACGCATATATGTGTTCTAAGGTTGTAAAAAAAAATTCATAGTGATTTAATCATGCATATATGTGTTGTAAGGCTATCAATTTTTTTTTTTTACAGTGATTCAATCATGCATATATATGTTCTGACGCTGTAAAAAAAAAAATCAATCATGCATGTATTTGTTCTAATGCTGTCAAAAAAAATTTATAGTAATTCAATCATGCATATATGTGTTCTATGGCTGTCAAAAAAACTCCAATCGTGCAAATATGTGTTTTAAGGCTGTTAAAAAAATTTGTAGTGATTCAATGATGCATAAATGTGTTCTAAGGCTGTCAAAAAATTTTAATAGTGATTCAATCATGCATATATGTGTTCTAATACTGTAAAAAAAAAGTCATAATGATTCTATCAATGATATATATGTTCTATGGCTGTAAAAAAACATCCATAGTAATTCAATCATACAGATATGTGTTCTTAGGTTGTCAAAAAAAATTGTAGTGATTCAATCATGCGTATATGTGTTCTAAGGCTATAAAAAAAAATTAATGGAGATTCAATCATGCATATATGTGTTCTAAAGCTGTCAAAAAAATTTCATAGTGATTCAATCATGCATATATGTGTTCTAAGTCTGTCAAAAAAAAATCCTAGGGATTAAATCTTGCACATATGTGTTCTGAGGTTGTCAAAAAAAATTTTTAGTGATTCAATCATGCATATATGTATTATAATGCTCTCAAAAGAAAATTATTCTGATTAAATTATGCATATATGTGTTCTAAGGGTGTCAAAAAAATTTAATAGTGATTCGATCATGCATATATGTGTTCTAAGGCTGTCAAAAAGAATTTAAATTGAATCAATCATACATATATATGTTCTAAAGCTGTCAAAAAAATTTCATAGTTATTCAATCTTGCATATATGTCTTTTAAGACTATAAAAAAAATTCATAGTGATTCAA